>NW_026575035.1:5870242-6045242 GCF_905146905.1 Nyctereutes procyonoides
TCAAAAGTCAATTATGTAAGTAATTGAAGTACAAGAATAAGAGGAAAAAGAAATAAGTGGAAACATATTTGAAAAAATTATGTCTGAGAACTTCCAAAATTCAATGACAGACATACATGTACAGATTTAAGAAACTCAGCAAACTCAAATATGACAAAATCAAAGAGAACTAGACATAGGATTATCATATTTAACCTGCTGAAAATCTTGAGAGCACTCAAAGAAACATGAAACATTAATTATAGAGAAGAACAACAAATTGAACACCAGCAAACTTCTCAACAGAAATCCTAAAGACTACACGACAGTGGAGCACCTTCTCTGAAGTGCTGAAATAAAAACTAATCAAAGTTATATACCTAATGAAAAAATTCTTCAAAAATGAAGGCATTCTTTTAAGAAGTTAATTAAATGTTCATGTTTGGTCTAATTCTGAACTCTGTATTTAGTTCTAGTAATCCCCTGATGTGTTTTTACTCCAATACCACACAGTGGATTCAAGTAATTCTTGAAATCAGGAAGTATTAATTCTTCCGGATTTTGTTCTTTTCTCTTTTTTTTTTAAAGATTGGTAATAGCGGCAATGTCCACAATAGGCAAACGTGGAAGGAGCCTCGGTGTCCATCGAATGCTGAATGGATAAAGAAGATGTGGTTTATGTATACAATGGAATATTACTCAGCCATTAGAAATGACAAATACCCACCATTTGCTTCAGCGTGGATGGAACTCGAGGGTATTATGCTGAGTGAAATAAGTCAATCGGAGAAGGACAAGCATTATATGGTCTCATTCATTTGGGGAATATAAATAATAGTGAAAGGGAATAGAAGGGAAGGGAGAAGAAATGGGTAGGAAATATCAAAAAGGGAGACAGAACATGAAGACTCCTAACTCTGGGAAACGAACTAGGGGTGGTGGAAGGGGAGGAGGGCGGGGGGAGGGGGTGAATGAGTGACGGGCACTGAGGGGGGCACTTGACGGGATGAGCACTGGGTGTTATTCCGTATGTTGACAAATTGAACACCAATAAAAAATACATTAATTATTAATTTAAAATAAATAAATAAATAAATAAAAATAAATAAATAAAATAAAAAAAGATTGGTAATTACAATCACCATTGCTCATAATGAAGTTTGCTTGCTTTCATGTTGCTAATAATCTAAAAATAATATGCAACATATTCACTATCATTTTATGACTCATACAAATTTTAGTGTTCACCTCTTCGTTTGCTTGTAATGTGGATACAGAGTATTCGCCTCTCATTAAATATTTCATGTTTAATGGACTTAGATTGTTCTACAGTGAAAATGACAATAATTGTCCCAAGTATGTTTGTATCTTTGTGGAAGTTTATTTACAATTTAAAAAAAGCATTGTTTCAGGTATAATTTATAAATTATATATACCTTTATAGGATAAACAAGTTTTTATTAAGTTTTTAATCTCATGAAAATAACACTATGTTTTGTACTATCTATTACTAGGCTAATGACAAAAATGTAGACATAGGCTTAATATGCAAAAGTTTGTGCCAAATCAAAATGATTTCACATACTGTATAAATAAAAATTTTATGGTTCAGATAGATAACAATGGTGACAACCAAGTCCATTATACTACAGGTGCAGTACATTCATGACAGAAACATTTACATCAATCAGTATAATATGTTAGTTCCTGATAGTTATTTCATTTTTTTAATTTATTATATTAAAATATAATAAGTATTGTGAATACTAAATATTTTGTAGTCTTGTTGACTTTAATTGCATCATGGCACAAAACGTGTGCATAAATTCATGTGTAGCTAGTTAAAATATTACATACATAGTACAAACATAGTCATTCTAGTCAATACTGGGTATCCAAAGAATTTTTCCTTAAAAGGTTTTCATTTGTTTGTTTTTGTCGTTACTGAAGCTTAAGAAACACTGATTTACAACCATAACATTAGGAAAGTAAAATCTTTTTTAGGAACTATAGTCTTAACTTTATTCAAAAGAGAAATATTCTTGGGCCAAAACTATTTTGGGAATGTGAACATGAACTATTAAACACAAATATAATAGTGGAGGGAGAAATAGTAATTTTCAAGTCGTCACAGTTGCTGTGAGTTATAATTTTATAGAAAGTCCTATTAGTCATCACTGTGTGTGGGGTCTCTAATGAATTTCAGTCTGTTAACTAATTGGCTATAATTTCAATCACAGAGTATTTTGAAATGAAGTAATGATTATACTTTACACATTTCTGTCAAAGGGTAACAAATCAGTTAATGAGAGGCCATGTAACTGCACTAAGGCTTAGATTATAAAGTCATATAATAAGCATTATAAATGCCACAAATTTGAATGTAGTGTGTTTTAAAATAGTCACAAATAAAAAACCTGGTGCCTCTACCTTATAGCATCGAAATTCTTTGGACTGCAAGTGAAATACATCTAACCTGATCTAACGAGCAAATAAAGGATCCACTGGCTTATGTAACCACAATAGGAGCAGAGAGAAATGAGTACATGGACTCATTTGCAGTAGAATTTGCAATGTCTCTCATCTTTGGTTCTCTCACTTGGTTAAATTGAATATCCCCTTTTCATAGGATTCAAGAAGTTGCAGGTTCATATCCTCCAACTTCTGAGAAGAGAGGAAAGGGACTCTTTCTTCTCTCACTTCAATTTGAAAGTTTCCAGGAAGAGGTGTGATTGCCCAGACTGACTCTTTTGCTCATTCCTGTGCCAACTGCTAAGACTAGAGGCTGGAGGTATTTTGAATGTAATCATACACTTCCATGGCTCATGACTCCACTAATCACCATGAATAGGCAGAAAATCATTTAAGAATAGGTGGCTTTGACTCAGAAATTTGGAAGTAGGATATGTGATGGTACAAAAAATAATGTCTCAAAAGAGAAGAGGTATTTTTCAAAGGAGACTAAGAGGCAAATACATTTTACAGTCAACCTTTGGTTGAACACACTCCAGACACCCAATCCCCACCTGCCTTCTTTTCACAATTCCAATAAGGTCCCCGAATTAACAAAATCCATCAGTAGTCATTTGCCCAAATAATGGTGGGTCCGTGATGTCACCAACGCCCTGGGCTCCTTCCATATTTCTTTTTACCACCTTTAACACATAGCTTTCATTCTCACATGTCCATAAGTTAAATCTCTTGAATCTGTAAATTGGCTTGTACAACTTTAGCCTCACGGCCACATGCTATCAGGAAAAAGAAAACAATTGGTAGGGAAGGGGAACCAATATTAGAAAAGCTTAATTGTCATGGAAAAGCTATCAAATTTTAAGCTTGTATTTTTTTGGACAAAAGTGTAACATAAGGTTATGAGTTCTACAAAGAAAGCCGGAAAATGTTTTCTAGCTGGGCAGCTTGCTGCATTATACAAAATTCCGATAAAGAATAATTTTTATTTATTTATGCTTATTAAGTAATATTTTATTTATTTATATTTATTGTATCAATAAAGAAGCAGTTAGGAACTGAAATTTGTAACTAGCTCTTCCCTTTAGCACCAAGCTCAGGATTTCTTAGTAACTTTCATTTCCTTCAACTATTAGACTTAGCTCTACAAACCTGTGTGATTAAAAACAACTGTAATCAGTTACCTGAAATCAAATGATGTTGAAGGTAAAACCAAAAGAAAAAAAAAAAGCTTTTCATTTTAGAAAAAGTACAAAGGGATCGATATGCAATAGTCAATAATTCATGACATACACCACATTCCACTGGACTAGGCTAGAAAGGACTCATTTCTTGGAATTGGACAGACCTCCCTGTCAGTCACTCAATTCCTCCCAGGTTCTACATATTATAGGAGCTTATCTAAACAAACTGTCTCTGCGACTATGACTAGCACAAGTTGAGCAGCCACTTTTTGTTTGTGAAGTCCCTGAAAATCTCTTCAGGGATTGAACAAGCATGGCCTTCACCCCTACTACCAAATACACATACCTTTTGAAATCAGGGACAATAAAAACTCAAAAATGTCTTTAAAATCACAGTTTTCTGTCAATCTTAAATGGAATCAATTAATAACCAATACCAGAAATAGTGCTGGATCATCATTTTAAAATCTAGGCCCAATATTCAGAGGTCTGTCTATCCCTCTAGAGTTTTGCTTCTTAACAACAGGGGAAGTTCAGACACTGTATAAAGTGATTTCAATATGTACCAATGAACTAAAGCACAGTAATATATGGCATAGAGCGATAATGACCATTGCTCTAATTTTTTCTTAAAATAGCTTTCATATGAAGAGAGTACATAGAGGCAATCAAATGCAGTGGTTGAAACACAGATTTGATGTTGAACGGTACTGGGTTTGAGACATAACTCTCCCAATTGGTAGATGTGTGTGACTTTGGATAAGTTATGTTTATGTTCCAAGACTAATTTTCTTACTGGTACATTAGGAATATTAGTATCTATATCATAAAATATTGTTAAAAAGAACTAATACATAGTGAATGCTCAGTAAATTTTAGTTATTATTATTTTGCCATTATTAAGGTTCAAATAGATTTGTTAAGGCAAAGGTACACATTACTACTCTATGAAATCAGGAGCCCTTTTTATGCAAGATTTTCTGGATATATTTTTCAAATATATTTTTGTAGCAGAACATTAATCAGAATATTGGATTTATATGCAAAAGCCACTGCTATCCCCTCTATCTACTGTGGTAAATCTACAATGGTCTAGAAAAATTGGGGTGAATGAAGTGAGAAAGAACAGCTTGCTCCAGTTCCTCCCCTGTGTGCCTGGCACCCAGATCTGGATTAAACATTCCTATTACTGAAGGTATTTAGGAATCTGGGGGCTCTTGAGCTAATTGTGAGAAAATGCCCTTGATACACTGATTATGTGAATTTTTTCTTAGTAACACTTCTGTAATCCTAAAACATTTAAAACAGAACTAGACATTAAACAAGTTAATGCCATTCTTGTGAAAATAGTTTGGGACAACCTATAATAAAATAAGCCTATGGGAAGAGATGAATCTCTGTAGGAAGAGAGCTAAAAAAGAAAAATAGGAAATTCTAGCAAAAACACAGAGATCAAAACAGCAATGGAGCCTAGAATGAAGCCTAGAAATGAATCAGTCAAACTTGCTTAGGCTATATCAGAAGTAGATGAACTTCTTGACAAGAAGTTGACAAGAAGGGACAAGAAGTTAGCATTTTGGGCTTTGCAGGAGAAGATGAAAAATCAAGAATATAATGTAGGTAGCTTTATAACATGAGATAAATACCAAAAAAATTTATTGACAAAATTTACAATATAAAAGTAATAATTGAGTACAGTTTCTTTCATTTTTTGTAACAAAAGTCTAGGAAAAAAAATGAAGTTTTTTTTCTCGAAGGGACAACATTTTGCTTATTTAAGGTTCAAAGTCAGTGTTCCCTATCATGAAGTTGATTGAAAATTTTCATTTGTGATTTGAATCATGCTCATTTCTATACTGAATTTTGTCTCTTCCAAATTCGTATGTTGAAGACACAACCAAGAATATGACAATATTTGGATATAGGGTTTATAAGGATGTAATCAAAATTAAGTGGGGTCATAAGAGCAGAGCCTTACTTTGACAGGACTGCTGTTCTTATGAGAAGGAGAGACAACAGGGATGCATGAGCACATAAAAAGACCAAGTGAAGACACAGCAAGAATGCAGATGTCTACAAGCCAGAGTCCACACCAGAAACTAATCCTGCCAACACCTTGATCTTGGACTTCTAGCCTCCAACACTATGAGAAAATAAATGTCTGTTGTTTAAGCTACCTGACTAATACAATCTGTAAAAACTGTTAACTCAGTGGCCATACAAAAACAGTGGCATGTAGGAGTTTGCTGATCCTAACTAGATGATCAAGAAAGAAACTATTTCTAGAAAATTTCCTTGGAATAAAACCAGTGATGTAAGGTAGTACATTCTAGCCCCATGGATAAGATCTTGCTCTACAATCAGGGGCACTGAAGGCTCTAGCAGGTCCTCAATGAAGCCTTCTTTGGTTAGTCACTGTATAGGAACAATATTCCCTCCTAAAATTCAGAGATCATACTGTCTGTATTTTCCATTAAGAACTTACCCTCAATATTGTTATTAGACTTATACTGCTCTTTTATTGTCAGTTAAAATTTTTTGTCTTCTAAACTATCATAATCTTCCTGAAAGGAAAAAGCAATGCCTTACAACCATCTGTAAATAAGTTAATTATTAAACGACCAGCATAGGAATTGGATCTTGCTCGGAGATATTCATATTCCCTGGTATTTTATAGATATCTGGCTATTAGGGGAATTTTAAAAAAGAAAACCATAGCTGGGGGCATCACAATGCCAGATTTCAGGTTGTACTACAAAGCTGTGGTCATCAAGACAGTGTGGTACTGGCACAAAAACAGACACATAGACCAATGGAACAGAATAGAGAACCCAGAAATGGACCCTGAACTTTATGGTCAACTAATATTCGACAAAGGAGGAAAGACGATCCACTGGAAGAAAGACAGTCTCTTCAATAAATGGTGCTGGGAAAATTGGTCATCCACATGCAGAAGAATGAAACTAGACCACTCTCTTGCACCATACACAAAGATAAACTCAAAATGGATGAAAGATTTAAATGTGAGACAAGACTCCATCAAAATCCTAGAGGAGAACACAGGCAACACCCTTTTTGAACTTGGCCACAGTAACTTCTTGCAAGATACATCCACGAAAACAAAAGAAACAAAAGCAAAAATGAACTATTGGGACTTCATCAAGATAAGAAGCTTTTGCACAGCAAAGGATACAGTCAACAAAACTCAAAGACAACCTACAGAATGGGAGAAGATATTTACAAATAACATATCAGATAAAGGGCTAGTTTCCAAAATCTATAAAGAACTTCTTAAACTCAACACCAAAGAAACAAACAATCCAATCATGAAATGGGCAAAAGACATGAAGAGAAATCTCACAGAGGAAGACATAGACATGGCCAACATGCACATGAGAAAATGCTCTGCATCACTTGCCATCAGGGAAATACAAATCAAAACCACAATGAGATACCACCTCACACCAGTGAGAATGGGGAAAATTAATAAGGCAGGAAACAACAAATGTTGGAGAGGATGTGGAGAAAAGGGAACACTCTTACACTGTTGGTGGGAATGTGAACTGGTGCAGCCACTCTGGAAAACTGTGTGGAGGTTCCTCAAAGAATTAAAAATAGACCTGCCCTACGACCCAGCAATTGCACTGTTGGGGATTTACCCCGAAGATTCAGATGCAATGAAACGCCGGGGCACCTGCACCCCGATGTTTCTAGCAGCCATGTCCACAATAGCCAAACTGTGGAAGGAGCCTCGGTGCCCATCGAAAGATGAATGGATAAAGAAGATGTGGTTTATGTATACAATGGAATATTACTCAGCCATTAGAAACGACAAATACCCACCATTTGCTTCAACGTGGATGGAACTGGAGGGTATTATGCTGAGTGAAGTAAGTCAATCGGAGAAGGACAAACAGTGCATGTTCTCACTCATTTGGGGAATATGAATAATAGTGAAGGGGAATATAAGGGAAGGGAGAAGAAATGTGTGGGAGATATCAGAAAGGGACACAGAACATAAAGACTTCTAACTCTGGGAAACGAACTAGGGGTGGTGGAAGGGGAGGAGGGCGGGGGGTGGGGGTGAATGGGTGACGGGCACGGAGGGGGACACTTGACGGGATGAGCACTGGGTGTTATTCTGTATGTTGGTAAATTGAACACCAATAAAAATTAATTTATAAAAAAAAAAAGTTTGTATTATTAAGAGAAAAAAAAAGATATCTGGCTATTAGCTTTGCTTTACAATATGAACATGTATGGGTATATCTCAAGTTATCCTAAGTTACATACTGTTTTAAAAAAGGAACAAATCGGGCAGCCCAGGTGGTTTAGCAGTTTAGCGCTGCCTTTGGTCCAGGGTGTGGTCCTAGAGACCCAGGATTGAGTCCCGTGTCAGGCTCCCTGCATGGAATGGAGCCTGCTTCTCCCTCTGCCTCTGCCTGTGTCTGTGCCTCTGTGTGTGTGTGTCTCTCTCTCATGAATAAATAAAATCTTAAAAAAAAGGAATAAATCCATTTGTATGTCTTCCTTGGAAAAATATTTATTGAGATCCTCTGCCCATTTTTAAATTGGTTATTTGCAGGAGTTTTTGTGTTAAGTTATATAAGTTCTTTATATATTTTAGATGTTGACCCCCTGTCTGATAGATCATTGGATTAAGAGAGTATATATACTAAGTGAAATAAGTCAGAAAGACAAATTCTATATGATTTCACTCAATATCTATAATTTAAGAAACAAAATATATGAACAAAGTAAAAAAGATTCAAACAACAGACTTTTAAATACAGAGAACAAACTCATAGTTGCTGGAATGGAGGTGGGTGAGGGAATTGATGAAGTAGATAAAGAGCATTAAGAAAACAAATACTGGACAGCCCGGGTGGCTCAGCGGTGTAGTGCTGCCTTCAGCCCAGGGTGTGATCCTGGAAACCTGGGATCGAGTCCCATGTCGGGCTCCCTGCACGAAGCCTGCTTCTCCCTCTGTCTCTCTGCCTCTCTCTCTCTGTGTCTCTCATGAATAAATAAAGTCTTAAAAAAAAACCCAAATACTATGATAATCACTGAGTTATGTATAGAATTGTTGAATATATTACACCTGAAACGAATACAACACTCTCTTAATTATTCTTCAATTACAAAAAAAGAGGAACAAATCTGTTTCAAATATTTTTAGGTTAAATAGACACATCTAATTTTTTTGTTGTTTTTTCTCAACACCTCTTACCGCTGGAAAGAAGGGGATTGATGGAGGACAGTTGACAGAAGGTGGGTAAGAGTCCCTATCCTAGTGGGATATAGAGGTGGGATACAGAGGTTCATCCTAGTGTCTCATCTTTTTGGTGGTGTAGCATTAAAAATAACTGTGGAAGGGAAAGAGAATCTCACACATATAGTAATATGTTAGGTCACTTTCTTCTAGTCTGTCAGAATGTTCCAACCCATGCAGCAGTGACATCTTGGCCAAAGTGTGTTCTGTCACTAGGAAGCTGCCCAGGAGGCTGAATGCATCCCTTTCTTGAGACACTAACTAAGGTATAATATCATATACTATCAGACAATATACCTAACTTTCCTCACCTCACCATAGCCAAACATTTATTCAAAATCCAAATCCACTTTATGTCACTCTAGGAAAATATAACATCATAACAAAATTTTCTGTAATTCAGCAGATAATCTAAAGGATTTCCCATAATAAATTGCAATAATTGGAGGAAAACTGAGTCAAGAGGATTTTCATGGTTGTATCTTACCTTAAAAAACAATATTTTGAAATGGTATAACAAGGGACATTATTTGTACCTCAAATATATTTTCCTCTTCTCTCAAATTAATAAAATTATTACCTAAGCACAAACTAAAGTCTTTATTTCTCAGCCTCCTTTGCAGTTCTGTATAACCATTGGACTTAGCAGCCAGCGTGACATAGACAACAGTAATACGTGAGAATGTCTAGTCCCCATGCAATGGATAAGTAACATATAGCCAGAGGATCCCAGGAAAATTAAAACTTTAAGACTCTAGATAAATCTGGACTTTAGCATCCAATCTGATCTATACCACTGAGAAGACCAATAGACTAGGGCATCCATTCAGTTCACAATTCCTATTACACTTTGTCAACAGGTAAAACATAGATTGTGTTAAATTCTTCCCAATATTAGGAAGTCCCTTGCCAGCTCCTGGAGGAATTTGCCTAAAAGTGGGGTGAGGAAAGATATCTCCATTCACAATACTACATGTGAAATGATGACCAAATAATTTATACAGAAAAAAAGGTATTAATGAATCATATAAATATAGAACTCAGAATCTCTTTGAGCCAACTGGCAAGTCATGTGGCAGTCTGCAGGAGGGGGGATGAAAACCAAATCTCAGAGACCAAGGTATTATCACTAGGGGGAAAGAACGCTAAAGCACATGAAAATGGGTTGCATTCAACAAGTCCCAGTTATCACTGTTCCAAAAGACCACTCAAAGGCCTCACTGATAGAGATCAGTGTGACTGAGTCAGAGTCAGAAAAGATCAGTGAAGGCCGAGAATCTGAATTCTGAGAATCAGCTAAAGATACTATCTCTGCCAATGTGAGCAAGGGATATAACTACAGGGGGAGAGGGGGAAAGTGAGTTTTTGTTCAGAAATCATGATGAGTCAAGAGGAAAAAATGGAGCTACAATCAGTTTTATAGTGGTTTTATTCTTGGATATCATCATTTAATTAGAACTCTGCATAGGGAATTTTAATAGCTGAAAAATTATCTCAATAACTCAGTTTCAAATCATTGAACTAGAAATGTCAGTCTCTGGAAGATATTTTGGTTTGCTTATCAAAGTCTAACTTCTAAACTATTCTACTTTACTTAGCTAAATGATACACTTAGAGTAAAATACCAATTATTCAAACAAATTACTTAAATATATAAGCAATGGTGAGAATTAACAACAGTATTATATCTAGAAACCTTTTCTGGAAATTGATTTTCTCTTATTAAGTCTTGAGGTTTTATCCTATTTAAAAGCAAGTTTTCACAGATTTTATTTTATCCCATAAGACAGCAAATTTTCTTCAAAATAATGAGCATATAGCTACATAAGAACTCCTCTCTTTGAATGTAGTATAAATTATACCTGTTAAATTATTTTTAAAATATTTTACATATGATTTTATAAGTTGTATTTTATTGATTCTACTTTATCAATATGCTTTATTTATCCTATTTAGGCAAAAACTGTTTAAACCGAATACTAAGAACAATACATACTTGTGAAGAATTCAGCTTCTTTTCTAAATGCTTTTTAGTTATATAAATAACCATTGCTTTTAGCAGGTTTTAGAAATAACCGAGTTTCTTCTTAAAAATAGTTTTAAAGTGTGTGATTTTATTTAAAAATGATTTTAAATTTATTTTAAAAATTTCAATATTACGATCATTTTTTTTTTAATTTCCTAAATCCTTGAGAGTAAGTTAGCAGTAGAATACCCTGGTACCCCAAACGTTTTAAAGTGCAGTTCTTAGCAAAAAGGATACACCCTAATATAACTACAGTACAACCAACACTGATACATTTGGTGGCAATTTTACTGAAGTGATCCTGCCTCCTTCACACTATAAACTGTCAGGCTGTATGCAATATCCACACATTTCACTCTTAATTTTTTTTTTCTCTACATATTTGTGATTCTTGCTTTCAACAGTAAACCTGTGGACATCACTACATTGCAGGGGCCTCTGTGTGGACTTGTTGGTACAAAGAACCAAACTATGGGTCTCCTGGGCCTTGAAGTTGAGAGAGTGTGTGTGTGTGTGTGTGTGTGTGTGTGTGTGTGTGTGTATTATGTGTGTGAAATTTGAAGAATCTCCTCTGAATGTAAACAATCTCATGTCAGTGCCACTGCTACTCATTGTGGATGTTTTCTCCATTCTTCTTCAGTCCCACATATTTTGCTGAATGACAGCAGCATCCACATCTCATGCAGATAGATGCTCTCCTTATTTGGACTTTGATACGCCAAACTAGGCCACTCCCGGCATGGTTATTCCCATTCTTAAATAGATGATCTTTCTAAACTACTTGAATGATAAGATTCTGCACTGCATGGAAATACTTTACTCATTCTTTTGAGTATATCTTGGAATGATTTATTCAACAAGAGAAGAAAGAAGTAAGGAAGGAAGAGAGAAACTAAGCAGTGGCAGAGTATTTAAAACTATATTTAATTGTTCTCTTTAAATTTTATAAATATATAATTTCAAATTATTTAATTAAAATTATTTATATATATAAATAAATGGTTCACATATATCCTTTTATAACTACTGTACTCAAGGTTTTGAGAAAAAGTTCCTTAAGAAAAAAGGCATTCAATATATAAGAATAGGAAATGCTGAAAGACAGAGTCCTATATCTCAAAGAATATTCAATTAATGCAAATTAATTATACCAGATGAAAATCTATATTTTTCCCCCTATGGAAACTTCACTCTCAAGTAATAAAAGTAATTATACTTCATAGATAGGAGGGATCTGAGAAGTTCTAAAAATATTCTTCTACACCGTAATAAAAGACTTTCTAATTGTTAAAGCAAAGTCCTTTCCTGCTCCTGATTTGCAAGTCACTGACAGAGATGTTGCTTGGGTTCAACCAATAATAACTACAAAAGGAAAATTTAATTAAAAGGCCACTTTTTAATTAACAAAATTACCTGAAATGGAGATGAAACAACTCTAAAATTCTTTCTTTTTTTCTGAACTTATTTTCTATCCATTGTAGTTACCTTCATCTGGATCCTGAGCCACAGGCTCCTGGATACAAAATAAGGGAGGGCTGTCTGAGAATTGACCCAAGGAGGATTAAAAGCTCTGGAGACAGTTATTGCATATTAGGAGCCATGGGCTTGTCAAAAGACTGGATAAAAATGAAGGAAACAAAGCAAGTCAAACTTAATAATATCAATTTTATGTATTTTGGACCAGAGTCTTCATTGTTAGTGTTTTGAATTTTTAAATTGGAGCTGCCCAAAATTGTCATTACACTTCTGTTGTGATTACTTTCTCAAAAAAAGTTTAGCTCTTCAGTCAATTTAATAATTCATATTCATTGGTCACTAAGGTTATATTATCTTCCAAATATTCCTAGAAATTTTTCAAAATCAAAGAACATTCAGAAAGAAAAGGAGAGTAAGGTTCTGTATCATGATTTTGGAAATTCTGCTTCCAATATAACTGCTTTTTCTTGTGATTTAATTAATTTTCTTTGTAGAATCCTTGAGAATTATTTTCCTTTATTTTTGAAGTCTAATCATTTTATTAGCATATTTCTCAAGGTTCATGATTCCAGATAATTTTCCCAGTTTCCTAAAGGACCCTTTCCATATAGGTTCAGGCTTTCTATTTCTGGAAATATCTCTTCAATCACAATTATAAAAATTAATTTTATGCCAATGTGGTATTTTAAGCTTTAGAAACTCCAATTATACAAATACTATGCCTTCGTTGCCTGTCTTCCATTTACCATGCTCTTACTTGCTCTTCTCACCTCTTCACTTTTTGTATTCTTGGTTGTTCTTCTGCCTTTCTTAAATTATTATTTTGAGATTTTGTTAAATTTCATTCTTCATGCAGTTATTTCTGACATGATTTTTTTCAATGCCTTCCACTTTTTTACTGAATTTAATCCATCTTTCCTCATTTTTTTCTTTTTTTCTGATTTTAATTTTTAAATTTTTGATTCAAGATATTTTTTTTTATTTTTTTCATAGCCCTAAAGGTTTGAGTATATTTAACTAAGTTTGAAGTGTTCCCTCATGGTCATTTTTTTGCTACATGTTTTTCTTCTTGTTATTTTCTGGAGAGATGAAGAGTTTTACCAAAGTTCACTAAATTTGTTTTCTTATTTTTCTAAGAGTTCTGTGTAGAGGGATGCCTGGATGGCTCAGCGGTTGAGCATCTGCTTTTGGCTCAGGGCATGGTGCCAAAGTCCCAGGATCAAGTCCCACATCAGGCTCCCCATGAGATGCCTGCTTCTCCCTCTGCCTATGTCTCTGCAGAGACACATGAATGTCATGAATAAATAAAATCTTTAAAAAATTCTGTATAGATTTATAGAGTTTTCTTTTTTTTTGTTCACTGTTGTGAACTGTGAGTGTTTAACAAAGCTTCTAGCTCAATGGCATCCTCTTTTGTCAGTTCAGCAAAATACATCAAAATCCAGACCTTTAGCAGGATTTTTTTTTTTTTTAATGGTTAGGGAAGAGCTTGTGTCTTTACTAGTTGGTTCTTTGTTCCTGATAATACCCTAAATTTTCTCCTTTTTTTACCCAATGGCCCAAAAATTCCTCTCATTTTTCTTTTCTCTGCTGCTCTTCTTGGTCTCTTCTTATTCACTGCAGTGGTGCTATCATGTGACGATTTTTTTCTTTGGGGTTTGACTGACATTTTTCTTTTTTATTTACCATTACTTTGAAGTTCAGTCATTCTTTGTTTTCAAGTCATACTTGAGGCAATTTGCTAATTGTTTTTTTTTTTTTTTTGCTGTTATTTTTGTTGTTGTTTTATGTTGCTTTTTTTATGGTGTTGAATTGTCCGGGGTGGATATTTTGAAAGATGCAGATTTAGACAGTTGTTTTTATCTTCAGCTACCTGGAAGTTCTTTTTCTTTTAAGTTTCTGCTTTCATTTGGCCTATAACATTTAAGCAATGTTATTTAGACTGAATTAAGTGAGCAATTTATATTATTTACTATTACTATCTCCTCTAGTAATCAAATATACATGTTATGTTAACAAGGATGAAATTTAGATTGTTAGTAATGCACTATAACCAATAAAGTGAAACTTGAACAAAATATATCTGATCCTGAAGTTGGAGATTTCCATTCCATTAAACACAAGGTAGATGTGCTGTGTAATCAAGGAGAGCCTTTTATATTACCAAATTATACTCCTGCTGTACCTTTTATGTAGTTATAGACAAAGGAGTTCAGTCTTATGAATTTCAACTGGGTAGTTTTTACTAGTAATAAATTAAGTTTGAATACATTAAAACATTTAAATGAAACTGCACTATATTACCCAAAATGAGGTAGGTGTAGGTCATTAGAGCATAAATTATTACCCATTTTAAAAATTGCTAGTTTCTTGCTTTCTGGCAAGAAAACAGTGAGCCATTTTAGTGACTTGGCAAAGCCAAGTGTATTTTAGCACAGTTTCAAGATAAAAACAACTTGTCATGTCAATAGCTGAGGCAAAGAAGTTAATGAGATGTAGTTTAGTACCAATATATTCTATTTTTCCATGCAACTGAAGAAAAAGTAGTGCTAGGTTTGACTCTACATTTTACTTTACCAATGACAAATTACAGTGATTAGTGGAAATAACCCTTATCTAAATAATAAATAATGTTCTATTTTAAAATTTGTTCTCACTTGCACTCAGCTTCTTCTTTCTAGTATCCTTATCAAGAAAAACAAACATCATTTTCCTCTCTTCCAAACATCTATAAGATGCTAATGTTTTCTGGAATTTACATGATGAATTGTTACTAAAGATGTTCAAAATCCTTCCACATGTATTGCCCCAGGGCCCATCTTCAGCCACATCACAGCCATCTCCTCTTTTTTTTCTCTTTATCCACTTTGCCAAAGGTACTAATTTTTCTTTATTTCTGCATTTGTGGTTGCAACCAGCTAATCTATCCTTTGGGGATTTCTCGTCCTCAAAACTTGAAGTCAAATGGGGATGCTGTCTCCCTTGTTCTTTCTCTTCTTTCTTGCCACTAAAAATAAACAAGCCATTGGATTTTACTGCTAATCACTAAAAGGAAAAAAAACAAGACTTCACAAAATTAAATACAAACAAGTTGCCAAAATTATAAATTTCCTACTTCATGGTTCCTGAAAAATGATTAATTTTCTTTTCTAAAATTGAAATTTGAGGCTTTTACACAAATTTGCCTGGCTATTAATTTTCATTCTTGAGATAAGGCTCATCAAATACATCAATATTCCTTGTATTTTTATCTGTCACAGTGCACTGTTTGAGATGCTCTTATAAGATATCCTACCTCCCAATCAGAAAATATCCCAAAGTTCAGCCCTCTTTTATTCAAGTGGGCAATTTGCATGTCATTAAGCTTCAGACTAAGCCAAAGGTTTTTCTTCTAGGTATCTTCTTGAGTCTCTTTGAATTTCAGCTTGGTCGTTTCAGTTTGGTTTCTTCTTCTTCTTCTTTTTTTTTTAATTTTTATTTATTTATGATAGTCACAGAGAGAGAGAGAAAGGCAGAGACACAGGCAGAGGGAGAAGCAGGCTCCATGCACCGAGAGCCCGACGTGGGATTCGATCCTGGTTCTCCAGGATCGCGCCCTGGGCCAAAGGCAGGCGCTAAACCGCTGCACCACCCAGGGATCCCTTCTTCTTCTTTTTTTTAATAGAGTTTATTTTTATAGCAGTTTTAGGTTAATAGAAAAATCAAGTAGAAAGTACAGAGAATTCTCATATTCTCTCCTGTTTGTACACATGCACAGCCTTCTTCACGATCAACATCTCCCACCAGAGTAGTGTGTACATTTGTTATAATTAATAAACCTATATTATATTGACACATCATTATCATCCAAAGTCCACCACTGACATTAGAGTTCTTGGGTTTGCACATTCTATAAGTTTGGACGAATGAATAATGACTTGTATCCACCATTATAGTATCATACACGATAATTTCAAATAATTTCACTGCCTTAAAAAATCCTCTGTGCCCGCCTATTCATTCCTCTCTTTCCTGATTCCCTAGCAACCACATATTCTTTTACTGTTTCCATATCTCTGCCTTTTCCAGAATATCATATAGTAGGAATCATAGAGTGTATAGACTTTTCAGATTGGCTTCTTTCATATAACATGCATTTATGTTTACTCCATGTTTTCACTTCCTTTTAAATAAGTTTTATTTTTAGAACACTTATAGATTCAGTTTTGAGCAGAAGCTAGAGAGGTTTCCCATACACCTGCTGCATATATACACAGCCCCTTCCCATTACTGATGTCACCCAATAGAGTGGTATACGTGTTACAATTAATGAATCTACATTGATATATCATAATCATGTGAAGTTTACAGTTTATATTAGAGTTCACTCTTAATGTAAATTCTATGGTCTTGGACAAATATATAATGACATGACTACCATTTTAGTATACAGAGCAGTTTCATTGCCTTAAAAATCCTCTGTGCTTTACTTATTTATTTCTGCCTCCTCACTAATCCTGGCAACTTTGAACTTTTTACTTTCTTCATAGTTTTGCTTTTTCCAGAATGTCATATAGTTGGAATCATATAGTAGGTAGCCTTTTCAGATTGGCTTCTTTCATTCACTATCATGCATTTAAGACTCTTCAGTATATTCTCATTTCACTGATAGCTCATTTCTCTTTTGAGCCAAATAGTATTCTATTATCTGAATGTACCACAGTTTATTTATTCATTCATCTATTAAAGAGCATCACAGTTTCTTCCAAGTTTTGCCATCACTTTATTTCTCTTTACTATGCATATTTAATAGCTTGAAATTTTTATTTTTTAATATGGGTGGATGCAAACTCTCTAGTTCTAGGAATGTTATCAGATGGTGAGTTGTAGGATCCTTTTCAAGCTATTTATTCTTGTGACATTCCATAAACACAATGCTGATGTATTTATTTATCCCCATCCAGGAGCATATCTCTTCCATCTCTAAAAATAATAATAATGCCTTGGAATATTCTGAAATCAGTCAATTGGTAATAGGTTGACATTTTTTTTTCAGTTTTTTACATCATAAACTGAATATATTTCCTTTCCTTTTATAAATTTATAGAAAACAACCAGATCATGACACAGTGAATTCCTTTCTACAGCTTAACATCACTATAATTTTTGGAAAGAAAGAAATATTTTGAAATAAGGGGACCTATTTTGAAATTTGGTGTATTCTAACTTCTTTTCTCTAATACCCTTATTAAAAAAAATACAAAGAAATGTAGGCATGAGGGGTGCCTGGGTGGCTCAGGGATAGAACATCTGTCTTTGACTCAGGTCGTGATCCTGGGGTCCTGGGATCGAGTTCTGCATCAGGCTCCCTGCAGGAAGCCTGCTTCTCCCTCTGCTTATGTCTCTGCCTCTCTCATGAATAAATAAATAAATAAAATCTTTAAAGAAAGAAATGTAGGCATGATTTTTTTTATGATTTGTTTATTTATTTGAGAGAGAGAGTGCAGGGGGAAGGGCAGAGGGAGAAAGAGAAAGAATCTGAAGCAGACTCCCTGGTGAGCATGGAGTCCAATGTGGGGCTTGATCTCAGGACCCCGAGATCATAACATGAGCTGAAATCAGATGCTTAAATGACTAAGCCACCCAGCACCCCTACATGATTTTTATTCAAAGAAATTATATTTAAGTATTTTAAAAAATGAATCTTTTATCTACTGTTGGCTCAAATAATGTAGTAGCATTGAACTGTCAAGATACCAGAAGGCTACATACCCCTTCCCAAAAGATCTTCATCTTTCATAATATCCTTGGTTAATTATCTGTGCTGGTCAATATAGATAGAATATTCCCAGAGGTTCTATATCTGAAGACTGAAACACTTGGAGGAAAGTAACTTTGGGAATTGATATTTTAATAAACAGCTCATGAAAATGCTTACATTGAAAGGAGAATTTTCTTCCAGTGCAAAAGAATGTTCTTTTTTTTTTACACTGATATTTTAGATATAAGGGATTTTTGTATCATTTTATCCCTTTCCTCAACCTGGACTAAGAAGAGGAAACTTGTCTTGTATTCTTTGGGTGACAAGGCTTGTTATTGCCTCACTCTGGTCAGTCTATTTTCTAGATCCAACACTAGTAAATGTTCTCATACTTTGTCTTTTCTCTGTTTTGTACCTCAGGCTTCACCTTATCCTCTTCCCTTACAATGGAGATTTCTTTGAATGTTTTTCTGTCCCTTTAATCTGGTGAAATAACATGACCTAAAAGAAATACCAATATGAAAACATAGGATACTACAAATAGCACAGTGTGCAATTAAAGAGAGGTTGGCCATGTGAAGAAACTCAGAAAGAACATAAATAATGTGTGAAATACATTCACAGAAATTTCAGTATTTGTGTTGCGAAAGTCAGCATATAATTATGGAATGCTTCACAACTTGGCTTTTGACCTGTGTACACGAGCAAAGCACCATTAGACCTTATTTGTCCTGAAAGATTAAAGCAGACAACAGGACACTGACAAGGTATTCTATGAATTTCCTAAATCATCCTAAATGAACATTAGATTTTTTTGCTACATATATAATTTCCAAATGGTTTATCTCATATGCCTCTGAGGTAGTTAAGATTAAAGCAAATAATCCTGAAATCTTGCAAGGAATTATTGAAGCTGACAAATGCTGTATGGAATTTCACAAGCTTCCCTTTCTAGCAGAGAAAGCTGAGTGTGCAGTACTTGAGGAATCAGGAAATAAAGACACCTGGTTACAATTTATCACCATTTTCTTTGGCTAGAATGACCTTCTTGTCTTGTGATCTTTTATTGCTCTTGACTTCCCTCATTAACTCTTTCAAATACATTACTGCATTATGCTCTCAAAGTTCACAAAGGTGCAGCAGATATAGGACTTAAAAACACTGTGTAGTATATAGATCAGAAGCTTTGTGTTGTTAGACCCCAGTATTAAGCAACAACAGTCATCCTGTGTAAGTTTAGGTAACGTTTGCCCTCTTCCTTTTCCAACCACCTACTGTTGCTTTGTAAGGTATCAGGGGAAGGCATGTCAAGAATTGTTTCTGTTTAGTAAAAATCCCGTAGCCTATTGGCCTTGCTTTAAAAAAAAAAAAATCAGCAGTAAAGGAGACTCTGCATCTATAATTGTCTTATTTGGTTGACCAGAAAATCTGGCCTCAAGCTACACCTACCCACAAACTGTTTGAAGCTTTCTTTCCAAGCCCAACATCCCCAGAGTTTCTGTTGGAATGAATAGATTCATTGAAATGCATCTGTATATATAATATTAAGAAATTTGAAAATTGGTGTATTCTAACTTCTTTTCTCTAGTACCCTTAATAAAAAAATACAAAGAAATGTAGGCATGAGGGGTGCCTGGGTGGCTCAGTGATTGAACATCTGTCTATTAAGGACATTAAGAAATGTCCTTAATATTAAGAATATTAAGAAACTTTTCTTTTAATATTTGTTCATTTTCCCTCCTACAATGTCACCTTTAGACTATGATTTCAGTTCTTCCACAATTTACCAAAGAGAACTCATTCTCTTCTGTCAAAGATGTTTAAATCATTAACTTTAGCCAAGAAAAGTCTCTTGGGAATCAGATCCATATATCCAACTACTTACTGAACCTCCACCTGTAGGTTTCATAGTCATCTGAAACTAAACACTTCAAGAATTCAAGTTGCCATCTCCTCCCAGCTTTTTCAGTCCTTCCTTTACCTCCTTCTATCATTTTTTGGTACCTAAATGATAGCTATAACCCTGCATGCATTTGACCTAAACAAAAACTTTGAACTTTATCTTGGACTACTACATTTCACTCATGCTCAGATTCATCCACTGTTAAACATGTTGATTTTATCTTCTATATATATCTTGAATCTATCCACTTCTCTTACAAATACTGCTTTGAACAAACCAGCAACATATTTTAGTATCTTTTTTTAAAGATTTTAGTTATTTATTCATGTGAGACACAGAGAGAGTGAGCGAGAGAGAGACAGAGAGAGAGAGGGGCAGAGACACAGGCAGAGGGAGAAGCAGACTTTATGCAGGGAGTCCGATGTGGGACTCGATCCAGTGACTCCAGGATCACACCCTGGGCCGAAGGCAGGCACTAAACCGCTGAGCCACTCAGGCGTCCCTATATTTTAGTATCTTAATTTAATTCCTTTTTCTAAGCTTTATACACTCTCTAATCCATTATTCACATTAGAATCATAGTATCTTAAAACAATCATCTTGTCAGTTTAGTGATTAAGTCTAGAAACACTCTTTTGTTCTCTCAGAAATAAAACCAAATTAAGTATGATACCTTGCAACATCTTAAATGATTTAGTGCTTGAATTTTCTCTAGCCTCATTTATTATAATTTTTAATTAAAAACAAGCTTACATCATTTAAGTCATCATCAATTTATTAACATAGAGCTATTTAGTACCACAAACTAGGTTCTTAAATTTTTAAGTTGTTACATTCTATAATGAAGAATTATTCATTTTAATGGTAGGCACTTATCTCTCCAAAAAGATCGCACTATTGCTTAACAGCAAATCAACTAACATCAATGATACTAAAAGCTGAAAAATATTGAAGGTATATTTAAATATCTATTAATCATTAGTTAAAAATGAGAAAAAAATTAGTGAAAATAAGGTGACACTGGTTAATATAAAGTGAAGATTTAACAGGTAAAAAAATATTTCATAAAAAATTACAAAAGAAAATATTCTTTAACTCTGGTATAGGGAAACCTTTCTAATTATGATTAAAAATCCAGAAACAGTAAAAGAATGATTAATTGGTTACATCTTTTTTATTTGGCATAACAAAAACACCATGAATGAAATAGTACTGTAACTAACAAACTGAGAGATAGTATTTGCAACACATATCACAGAAAAGGGTTAATAAATAAAGGACTCTTAAAAATTGAGAGAAAAATTACAAAAGCCTTAAAGCATAACAGACAAAAATAGTGATGAATAACTCTCAAACAAAAGATGAAAGTATTACCTTCAAACACATAAAAGCATGTTTAACATCAAACATAATTAGAGGAAAGCAATATAATATATCAATGAGAGAACTGTTTTTACTTACTGAAATAGTAATTGAAAAAAATTAAAAGAAAAAACAACACATCTATTGGTAGGACTGAAGAAACTGATTTTATACATTACCAGCAGGAACATGAATTTATAAAATCTTGTGGAAGAGAATTTGGTAAAACCTACCAAAAAATATGTATCCATTTACTCAATGACTCAGTAATCACAATTTTAGAAATTTATCAAAAAATACATCTCCAATAATAGTAAAATATACATGATATGCTCAAGGATACTCATTGCAACATAATTTGTTATTGCAAAGTCCTGGACACAATATAAATGTTCCTACATGAATTCTGATACAGTGTATCTTATAGAGTATTATGCAACTGTGAAAATAAACTGATATGGAGCAATTTCCAGAATATTGGTTAAGTGAAAAGGCTGTCAAGAAAAGTATCTTTAGTGTGTTACCTTTTATGTAAGAGAGAGGGGAAAATAAAACATGTACAAGAAACACAGAACGGATAACTAGAGAGTAATAAGATTGACTACTTTCAAAAATGAGTATAAAATGGCATATTTCCTATTTTCTCTGAATACATATCTGCACTGCTATCCAAAAGTAGAGCATACGTATGAAACTTTCTTATAAACCACAATAACCTAAAGCAAAGAATATGCTCCATTTTCTGAAAGTTCACATTATACCATTTTGCTTTCACAAAAGATCTATATTAATTAGTACCTGTTTTTGTTTTCCTTTTGAAAGAGATCCAAAGATTTCCACTTAAAAAAGTTTTTTATTATACTAGTGCAGAACTTTTATAAAACTATGAAAATGGTGAAATTAAAGCTGGATAGGCACAGAAAAGTGAATCTGTAGGTAACAAAAGAGAATGAATTGTCATGAAAAATTGGGACTGATTTTATGTACCTCATGGGACAACTTTTAAGTTTTTTTTTTTTAAAGATTTTTATTTATTTGAGAGAGGGAGGGCGAGAGAGAGTGTTCACAAGCAGGGGGGAAGGCAGAGGAAGAAGCAGACTCCCCATGAACAGGGAGCCCAATGTGGGACTCGATCCCAGGATCCTGGGATCATGACCTGTGCTGAAGGCAGATGTTTAAATGACGGAGCCACCCAGGTGCCCTAAAAGTTATTTTTAACAAATATTTTATAAATGTTAGGTTTTTTTTTTCATGATTCTACCTATTGGCATTCAAATATATATAAGGATGGATGGATACTCGACCTTCTCATAGTCATGTTTTTTTGGAAATTTCCATCATCTTCAAGCAAAATAAATATCAGTTTAATATTGGAAGCTATATGCAAGATTGATTCATCATTCCATGCACTTGCTTTACAAATTTAGTCCTGTGCATATTATGGTGTTTTTACTGTGCATATTTAAATTTTTCATGCATTTTTTTCTATAGCCAATAATCAGCGGTGCTTTTTACCTGAGTTTTATGTGATTTTAATTTTTTTTTGAGTTTTATGTGATTTTTTTTTAAATTTTTTATTTATTTATGATAGTCACAGAGAGAGAGAGAGAGAGAGAGAGAGGCAGAGACACAGGCAGAGGGAGAAGCAGGCCCCATGCACCGGGAGCCTGATTTGGGATTCGATCCCGGGTCTCCAGGATCGCGCCCTGGGCCAAAGGCAGGCACCAAACCGCTGCGCCACCCAGCGATCCCTATGTGATTTTAATAAAACATGGATAGTTGTAGGCACCTGCTATTTGTGGTTTATTTTTTTTATTCTTTTTATTTTTTTTATTTGTGGTTTAAAATAAAAAGTTTTCAGCAGAGTAGTGCAGCGGAAGCGTGCTGGGCCCATAAAATAAAAAGTTTTCTTGCTTGCAAAATAAAATAAAGTGATTCAATGTGAACTTTTGGAAAGCAGCAGATACCTGTATTCCTTTTTTCTACATATCTGACCTTCTTTGTCATGTTAACATTTCATATATACAAAAAACTAAATAAAATACAAAATACACAGAACTCCAAAACTGAACACAAACAAAAACATATTAATCTAGATGTGTTCAAGTGAACAACATTACAACTGGAAGAGGGAAGGGTTGATACCAAAACTGAGTCACTTTTAATATCATGGTTAGATTACACACCCTCAAGGTAAATGCAAAAGAAAATAAATACTTTTTACAAACACTCAAAATAAATTGAACTCCAAGTGGATGATTTCTTTATGATAAAAGCATGAATAAACAGTTCTGAAATCACATTCTATGCTTTCTAGGACTAAACACATATGTAAAAACTGTAGAAATGAGAGATAGGGTCCTCACTCAGAGAAGAGAGAAACAAATATGCAAATTAAAAAGACAGACTAAGACCTATGGATTTGAATTGGGCTTGAAATCAGTGTGAAAACTGCTGTTTCTGTATTCTAAAAATGCAGAAAAGCAACAATTCCCCAGTAGCAATGAATAAATCTAGGATTTTTTATTTCTAAATACCACTTTCTCCTTAAAAGAACCAAGAATCCTTGGGAAAATGGCTGATTCCAGAACTGGGGTAGGAAAGCACTATCTTTTCCTTTTTTTAATTAATTGATTCAGTCAAGAATCATCAATAGATGCTAACAATTAGTTTAATGAGAGTAAGAAGATATTTATAATGTTTTTGCATATCTCTTCACAAGGTACTTAATAATCACAAAATGTAAAATAGTTACATAACGGCAGAAATTTGACAGAAACCACTTCAAGCAAATGATCTACTTAACATTGCCAGTAAAGAGACTAATCAACAGCAAGTGCTTCCAGCTATAATATACTGAGAACTTAGCATATTCTATGGTTCTGTGGTTCTACAGCATTTCTACCCAAAATTCATGCTCTCAATATGAGTATCATGAGAAAACACCAAACACACTAAAATTGAGGGATATTGTAAAAAGTAACTATTTTCTATTCTTCAAACTATCAATGATGTAAAATGCAAAGAAAAAATAATAAATTAAGAGAAACTGAAGTGATATGACAACTGAATATAACACACGATTTTGGAATGATTTTGCTTCAACATCATTAATATAGATATTGGTGAAATCATCTAAAGTCTAGCATTCACATTATTTCCTTCTTTGAAAACTATACTATGGTTATGTTCTTGGGAAATATTTTATTGTTTATGATAAAGAGACATCATGTCTATTATTTATGTTTTAATGGCTTAGAAAAAAATTTCCTATCTATGTACCTAGAAAGAGTGATAAAGAAAATATGGTATAAGATGCTAGCATATGAAGACTTTTGACAAAAGGTATCCAAGAATTCTATGTACTACTCTTGCAATTTTTCTGTAAATCAGAAATTATTTTGAAAAAATTTAAATAGGTTTCAGTGGATCATAAATAGTTTTCTCAGGAGTACATTAGTTTCCTTTCCACTAATAACTATCTACATTTCTTCAAAATCTATTTCTGGGGATCCCTGGGTGGCGCAGCGGTTTAGCGCTTGCCTTTGGCCCAGGGCGCGATCCTGGAGACCCAGGATCGAATCCCACGTCGGTGCATGGAGCCTGCTTCTCCATCTGCCTGTGTCTCTGCCTCTCTCTCTCTGTGTCTCTCTGTGACTATCGTAAATAAATAAAAATTAAAAAAAAATAAAAAAATCTATTTCTGTTTTTTTTCTTCTATTCTGGATTTTGTTTAATAGAAGGTGCCAGCTACTAATAGTCTCCAATAAAATGGTAGACATTATAGTAAATAGGATAAGAAGGTACTTAAGACCAAGTTTTTAAGAAGGCAAAGCTATTAAAAAGTAACGGAATAATATATTCATAAATAAAGATAGTTATATTTAAAGTAGTATTTTTACTTATATTCACTATTATAGGATGTTTATCATATAACGTATCCATGGCATTTTACACAAAAGGAAACTGAATTATTGACAAGCTGAGTGTCCAAGTTTATAGAATTGGGAAATGGCAGCTTTGGAAATAAAACAGATTTCTCAACTGTATTGCTGTGGTTGTTAGGATTTGGCACTCTCTCTCTTATTGGCTGGGTCTGAGTCCATGACAGAGAAGTTCTTGCTTGAGGGAGTATAGTTCAGTGTTCCTGAGATCAGGACAAAGACTAAGGAGACTTGTATATCTAAACCACCTCTGTTGCTTAATAACTATGTAACTTTGGGGAAATATCTTCCAGCTCTAATTTGAAGTGTAAAAACACTTCCCCAACTTTGATTTATTAAAATTAACAATTAATTAAAAGATTAACATTAAAACATATATTTTAAAATGCAAACATCCATATCTCACAAATACAGCCCAGATAAGTACTGAGTTTTTCAAAATCAATTCATTATTGAATGTCAAATTTGCAGATAAGCAAACAATGCTGATAAGAAAATAAATTATACTTTTTGAAGAATGATAAAACAATATACCTTTAAAACTATAGCCATTTGTATACACTTTCTCTAAAAAGTATACCAATAGGAAAAGTAACATGGCACAGTGGAGGAAGATAGCAGCAGAGTAGAAGGCCCTAGGCTTGCCTGGGCCCATGAATACAACTAGGTAACTACCAAATCATCCTAAATACTGCAGAAATTGACCTGGAGACTGGCTGAACAAACTCAACAATTAAAAATAGAGAAGAGGCTACCTCAAGGTAAGTAGGAAGTGCAGAGATGGAGCTCAGGAAAAAAATGGATCATGCCTCCAGTGGTGGAGAGGGAGCCTCCATTGCAGAAAAAGGCAAGAGATGGACTATCATACAGGGGAGCACAGAGAAGAAATGAAGCCTCATAGCAATTGGCTTGGAAGCCAGAGGGCATGAATTTTGTTGAGTTCTTGCAACCAGTAGTGTTTAAAGAATGGAATTTTAAAGATCAGCATGCTTGGTTCTGGGAGAGCTTGTATTAGAGCTGCTCTTGGAGAAAACACAGGGCAAACAACCCACAGACATATAATGTGAAAATACCCATTTAAAGAGTGCCAGGACCACATAGTCAGGAGGTTAATTCCTCATCTGGGACCATGTCCCGGAAATGTAGCATTCAAAGAGAGACCCATTCAGGAACAAATAAACTAGCAGGCACCATTTCTCTGCCCTGTCCCTCAGCACAAACACAGAGCCACCTGCAGGAACCAGCAGTGTCTACACTCACTACCTAACTTGCTTACACCATGCCCCACACTGCTGTGTTCTTGAGGAACCACTCCTCTCAGCCACACTTACCTTAGTGCCAGTGTAGCATGATACCTCCCCCAGAAGAGTGGCCTAAACCACTGCAAATACCACATCTCCTATCCACAAGTTATGTAAGGCTTCAGTTTAGAGGGTGGTGGAAACAGGTCTCAATTCACAAGCAAACTGGAGCACACTTAGGTAAAAGTGCCACAATTAGGCCAGGGACCCAACACTGCCCACAACAGACAAAGAGAGCCTCTGCAGATGACTGGCCTGAGGATAAAGTGGCTAAGACACAACAATAGAGAAAATGCAGCACACACTGGAGCAGCAGACCCTGGGGAACATGAGACACTACACTGCAGGGCTCTATAGGACCTTTCTTCATAAAGCTAGTACCCTCAAGAACAGGAGATATAACTGATTTTCCTAACAAATAGGCAAAGAAACAGAAGAATTTGTCCCAAATGAAAGACAAGGCCAAGGCCATGGCTGGAGATCTAAGTGAAATGGATATAAGTAACATGCCTGGTGGAGAATTTAATGCAATGATCATAAGGATACCACTGGACTTGAGAGAAGAGTGGACTGTGAGACTGTGATGACAAAGATAAGGAATTACATAGTAAAGAAAGGGTTCGATAAATGAAATAAGAACTGCTTGATGGGGAATGAAGAGCAGGGTACAAGAAACAGAGGAATGAATTAATGACCTAGAAAATAGAGTAATGGAAAGTAATGAAACTGAACAAAAGAGAGGAAAAAGGAGTATGCACAAGGAGACTAAAATCAGGGAACTCATTGACTCCATTAAATTTAATAGCATTTATATTACAGGGATCCCAGAAGAAGAGAGAGAAAAGGGGGAAGAGAATTTATTTGAAGAAATAACAGCTGAAAACTTCCCTAATCTGAGGAAGGAAACAGATACCAAGATTTAGGAGTCTCAAAGAACCAACATAATCAACAAAAGCAGATCCACAAAAAGACATTTTGTAATTAAAATGGCAGAATAAAAAAATTTAAAAAATAAAAAAAAAATGGCAAAATATAGTGGTAAAGGAGAAAATATTTAAAGCAGCAAGATAAAAGAAGAAAATTACATACAAAAGAAACTCCAAAGGCTACTGGTAGATTTTTCAGTTGCTAACCTTCCAAGGCAAAAAGGAGTGGCATGATATATTTAAAGTCCTGAATGAGAAAAGCCTGAAGTCAAGAATATTCTATCCAGCAAGGCTATCATTCAGTATAAAAGAAAAGATAAACAAAAGGAGCTGTGACCACTAAACCAGTCCTAGAAGAAATATTAAAGGGGGTCTGTCTGAGTGGAAAGGAAAGACTACAAATGGCAGTATGAAAGTAAGAAACATAAAAGCAGCAAAATGAATATTTCTGTAAAAAATCAGTAAGAAACTCACAAAATCAAAAGATGTAAAATATGACACCCTATACCTAAAATGTGGGGAGGAAAGGAGTAAAAGAATGGGTTCAAACTTAAAATAACATCAACTTATTATATACTGCTACATGCCAAAGATGATATACACAAACAATGGTACCCACAAATGAAAAACCACTAATACATATACACAAAGAGGAAAGAAATCGAAATACATCACTAAAGAAGACAAGCAAACTATGAAAGAGAGAAAAACATCACTGGAGAAAAATCTTCAGAAACAAATACAAACCAGGTAATAAAATGTCAATAAATACATATATCAATAATTACTTTGAATGTAAATGGACTAAATGCTCCAATCAAAAGACATAGGGTGATAGAATGTATAAAAAAGAGACCCATCTATATGCTATCTATAAGAGGCTCATTTTAGGGCAGCCCGGAGGCTCAGCGGTTTAGCGCCGCCTTTAGCCCAGGGCCTGATCCTGAAGACCTGGGATTGAGTCCCACGTCAGGCTCCCTGCATGGAGCTTGCTTCTCCCTCTGCCTGTGTCTCTGCCTCTCTCTCTCTCCCTCTCTCTCTCTCTCTCTCTCTCTCTCTCTATCTCTGTGTCTCTCATGAATAAATAGATAAAATATTAAAAAAAAAGAGGCTCATTTTAGACCTAAAGACATCTGCACATTGAAAGTGAGGGGATAAGGAACATTTATCATGTAAATGGATGTCAAAAGAAAGCCAGAGAGCAAAACTTCTATCAGAAAAAACAGACTTTAAAACAAAGACTATAAAAAGAGACAAAAAAGGACACTATATAATAATAAAGGGGAAAATCCAACAAGAAGATAAAAATTATCAACATTTATGCACTCAATATGGGGACACCTAAATACATAAAACAATAATAACAAACCAAAGGGAATGAAATGATAATAATACAATGATAGTAGGTTATTTAACACCCCACTTACATAAATGGACAGATCATCTAAACAGAAAATCAGGGATGCCTGGGTGGCTCAGTGGTTGAGTGAGTGTCTGCCTTTGGCTCAGTGATCCCAGTTCAGGGACCGAGTCAGACACAGGACTCCCTGTGAGTCTTAAAAAAAAATCTTAAAAAATCTTAAAAAAAAAAAAAAACAATATCCAAAAGCAAACAATGGCTTTGAATTACATAACTGGACTACATAGACTTAACATATATTTAGAACATTTTATCCTAAAGCAGCAGAATACACATTCTTTTCAAGTACACATGGAACATTCTACAGAATAAATCACATATTAGGTCACAAAACAAGCCTCAAAAAATTCTAAAACATCAAAGTCATACCATACCACAGTGCAAGAAGTTAGAAGTCAATCACAAGAAAAAAATCTGGAAAGACTACAAATACATGGAGGTTAAATAACACCCTATTAAACAATGAATGGGTCAACCAGGAAACCAAAGAAGAAATAAAAAAAAAATACACAGAAACAAATGAAAATGAAAACACAATAGTTCAAAGCATTTGGAACACAGCAAAAACAGTTCTAAGAGGGAAGTTTATAGCAATACATGCTCAAGATAAAGATAAAGAAAAATCTCAAAAAAACAACCTAAAATTACACCTAAAGCCCCTAGAAAAAGAGCAGCAAACAAAATCTCAAAACCAGCAGAAGGAAATAATAGGGATTAGAGCAGAAATAAATTGTATAGAAACTAAAAAAAAAAAAAAAAAAAAAGAACAGATCAATGAAACCAAGAATTGGGTTTTTTGTTGTTGTTGTTTTTTGTTGTTGTTGTTTTTTTAAGATTTTATTTATTCATGAGAGACACAGAAAGAGGCAGAGATACAGGAAGAGGGAGAAGCAAGCTCCATGCAGGGAGCCCAATGTGGGACTCGATCCCAGGTCTCCAGGTTCAGGCCCTGGGCTGAAGGTGGCGCTAAACCGCTGAGCCACCTGGGCTTCCCCCAAGAGTTGTTTTTTTGGAAAAAAAAAAAAATCAGTAAAATAGATAAAACTTTAGCTAGACTTACCAAGAAATCACTCAAAGTCACAAATGAGAGGAGAAATAACAAAAAACATATCAGAAATACAAATAATTATAATAGAACTTATGAAAAAATATATGCCAACCAATTGGACAACCTAGAAGAAATGGATAAATTCATTGAAACATATAATCTACTAAAGTGGAAACAGAAAGAAATAGAAAATTTGAATAGACCTATAACCAGTTAAAAATAGAATCAGCAATCAAGAAAACTCAACAAACAAAAGTCAGAACCAAGTGGCTTCACAAGTGAATTCTGCCAAACATTTAAAGAAGAAGTTAATACAAAAAAGAAAAAAAGAAGAAAGAAAAGACTTAATACATTCTTTTCAAACTCTTCCAAAGAAAAGAAATGAAGGAAATTCTCCAAATTCATTCTATGAGACCCGGCTTACCCTGATACCAAAATGAGATAAGCAAATCACAAAAAAGTACTGTATTCCAGTATTTCTGATGAACTCAGATGCAAAAATCCTCAACAAAATACTAGAAAACAAAATCCAACAACACATTTTAAAAAATCATTCACCACATCAAAAGGGATTTATTCAGGGCTACAAGGGTGATTCAATATTCAGAAACCAATCAATGTGTTACATCACAACAATAGAAGGATAAGACTCATATGATCATTTCAACAGATGCGGAAAAAGCATTGACAAAGTACAACATCCATTCATAATAAAAATCCTCAACAAAGTAGATTTAGAAGGAGCATACCTCAGCATAAAAAAGGCCATATATGAAAAACCCACTGCTAGCATCATCCTCAATGCAGAAAAACTGAGAGCTTTTTCTCTACAGTCAGGAATAAGACAGAGATGTCCACTCTCACCAAAGTGGGGCACCTGGATATTGCATCAGTTAAGTGCCCAATTATTGGTTTCAGGCTGAGTCATCATCTGAGTGAGGGTTCTGAGATTGAACAATGAGGTAGGCCCCATGGTCAGCGAAGAGACTGGTTTAGACTCTCTCTCTCCCTCTGCCCTTCCTGCCCCCTCTAAAATAAATAAATAAATCTTTTAAAAGTATAAAATAAAATAGTACTGGAAGTCTTAGGATAGCAATCAGACAGCATGAAGAAATAAAAAGTAGCCAAATGAGCAAGGAAGAAGTAAAAGTTACAATATTTGCAGATGACATCATACTACATATATAAAACCCAATGATTCCACCAAAAGCTGCTACAACTGATACACAAACTCAGTAAATCCATAGGATATAAAATCAACATGGAGAAATTTGTTGCATTTCTATACACCAATATCGAAGCAGTAGAAAGAGAAATCAAGGAATTGGTCCTATTTGCAATTGCACCAAAACCCAGAAGATAACTAGGAATAAACCTAACCAAAGACATAAAAGTTCTGTACTCTGAAAACTATAGAATGTTTATGAAAGAAATTGAAGATGACACAAAGAAATGGAAAAAGATTTCATGCTCATGGAATGGAAAACAGATATTGTTAAAATGTTTATACTACCCAAAGCCATCTACACATTTAATGCAATTTCTATCAAAATGCCAATATCATGTTCATAAAGCTAGAACAAACAATTCTAAAATGAGTATGGAACCACAAAAGACCCTGAATACCCAAAGCAATCTTGAAAAAGAAAATCAAAGCTGGAGGCATCACAATTCCGGACTTCAAGTTATATTACAAAGCTGTAGTTCAAGACAATATAGGACTGCCATAAAAACAGACACATAGAACAGTGGAACAGACTAGAAAACCCAGAACAGACCTATAACTACATGGTCAACTAACCTCTGACAAAGCAGGAAGGTATATCTAATGGAAAAAGAGTCTTCAACAAATCGTATTGGGAAAACTGGACAGCAACACACAGAAGAATGAAACTGGGCAACTTTCTTACATGACACACATAAATAAATTCTAAAGGATGAAAGACCTGTATGTGAGATAGGAAACCATCAAAATCCTAGAGAAGAATACAGGCAGTAACCTCTGGTGTCGGCCATAGCAACTTCTTACTAGACACCTCTCTGGAGGCAAAGGGGAAAAAAGATAAAATGAACCATTGGGATTTCATCAAGATAAAAAGTTTCTGCACAGCAAAAGAAACGATTATCAAAACTAAAAGAGCTTACAGGATGGGAGAAGATATTTGTAAATGACATATCTGATAAAGGATTAGTGTCCAAAAGAACATATCAAAGTCAATACCCAAAAAAACAAATAATCCAGTTAAGAATTGAGCAAACGACATGCACAGACATTTTTCCAAAGAAGACATCCAGATGGCTAAGAGACACATGAAAAGATGCTCGACATACTCATCATCAGGAAAATGCAAATCAAAACCATGATGAGATATCACATCACATCTGTCAGAATGGCTAAAATTAACAACACAGGAAACACAGATGTTATTCTGTTATTCTCCACATGTTATTCTGAGAGAAACAATTCAGTCAGAGAAAGACAAACACCATATGATTTCACTCATATGTGGAATTAAAGAAACAAAACAGATGAATATAGAGGAAGGGGAAAAATAGAGGGAAGCAAACCATAAGAGACTCTTAAGTAGAGAACAAACTGAGGGTTGATAAAGGGGCATGGGCTGAACTAATGATGTGTATTAAAGAGGGCACTCCTGTTGAGCACTTGGTGTTACATATAAGTGATGAATCACTAAATTCTACTTCTGCAATAAATATTACATGTTAACTAACTGGAATTTAATTTAAACAAAAATTTGAAAAAAATCAATGTATAGAAATCCATTGCATTTTTATTTTTTTTTTATAAATTAATTTTTATTGGTGTTCAATTTACCAACATACAGAATAACACCCAGTGCTCATCCCGTCAAGTGTACCCCTCAGTGCCCGTCACCCATTCACCCCCACCCCCCACCCTCCTCCCCCTCCACCACCCCTAGTTCATTTCCCAGAGTTAGAAGTCTTTATGTTCTGTCTCCCTTTCTGATATTTCTCACACATTTCTTCTCCCTTCCCTTATATTCCCTTTCGCTATTATTCATATTCCCCAAATGAATGAGAACATACACTGTTTGTCCTTCTCCGGTTACTGTGGCCAAGTTCAAAAAGGGTGTTGCCTGAGTTCTCCTCTGGGATTTTGATGGAATCTTGTCTCACATTTAGATCTTTCATCTATTTTGAGTTTATCTTTGTGTATGGTGCAAGAGAGTGGTCCAGTTTCATTCTTCTGCATGTGGATGTCCAATTTTCCCAGCACCATTTATTGAAGAGACTGTCTTTCTTCCAGTGGATCGTCTTTCCTCCTTTATCGTATATTAGTTGAGCATAAAGTTCAGGGTCCACTTCTGGGTTCTCTGTTCTGTTCCATTGATCTATATGTCTGTTTTTGTGCCAGTACCACACTGTCTTGATGAACACAGCTTTGTAGTACAACCTGAAATCTGGCATTGTGATGCCCCCAGATATGGTTTTCTTTTTTTTAAAATTCCCCTGGCTGTTTGGGGTCTTTTCTGATTCCACACAAATCTTAAAATAATTTGTTCTAAGTCTCTGAAGAAAGTCCATGGTATTTTGATAGGGATTGCATTGAACGTGTAAATTGCCCTGGGTAACATTGACATTTTCACAATATTAATTCTGCTAATCCATGAGCATGGAATATTTTTCCATCTCTTTGTGTCTTCCTCAATTTCTTTCAGAAGTGTTCTGTAGTTTTTAGGGTATATTTTGAGAACCATTTGAATGGTAAATGGTTCTCCAACCTTTTATTTTCAGGTTGTAGGTGTCCTTCTGTCTAAAATGAGTCTCTTGTAGACAGCAAATAGATGGGTCCTGTTTTTTTATCCAGTCTGAAACTCTGCGCCTTTTGATGGGGTCATTAAGCCCATTCACGTTCAGAGTTACTTGAACTTCTTCTTAAAGGGGAGTTTTAAGAGTCCCCCTTAAAATTTCTTGCAGAGCTGGTTTGGAGGTCACATATTCTTTCAGTTCCTGCCTGTCTTGGAAGCTCTTTATCTCTCCTTCCATTTTGAATGAGAGCCTTGCTGGATAAAGTATTCTTGGTTGCATGTTCTTCTCATTTAGGACCCTGAATATATCCTGCCAGCCCTTTCTGGCCTGCCAGGTCTCTGTGGAGAGGTCTGCTGTTACCCTAATATTCCTCCCCATGAAAGTCAGGGACTTCTTGTCTCTTGCTGCTTTAAGGATCTTCTCTTTATCTTTGGAATTTGCAAGCTTCACTATTAGATGTCGAGGTGTTGAACGGTTTTTATTGATTTTAGGGGGGGATCTCTCTATTTCCTGGATCTGAATGCCTGTTTCCCTTCCCAGATTGGGAAAGTTTTCAGCTAGGATTTGTTCAAATACATATTCTGGCCCTCTGTCCCTTTCGGCGCCCTCGGGAACCCCAATTAAACGTAGGTTTTTCTTCCTTAGAGTGTCATTTATTTGCCTTAATCTGTCTTCATGGTCCCTTAATTGATTGTCTCTTTTTTCCTCAGTTTCCCTCTTTGCCATTAACTTGTCTTCTATGTCACTCACTCGTTCTTCCACCTCGTTAACCCTCGTCGTTAGGACTTCTAGTTTGGATTGCATCTCATTCAATTGATTTTTAATTTCTGCCTGATTGGATCTAAATTCTGCAGTCATGAAGTCTCGTGAGGCCTTAATGCTTTTTTCTAGAGCCACCAGTAGCTGTATAATGGTGCTTCTGAATTGGCTTTCTGACATTGAAGTGTAATCCAGATTTTGTAACTCTGTGGGAAAGAGGGCTGTTTCTGATTCTTTCTTTTGAAGTGAGGTTTTCCTTCTAGTCATTTTGCTCAGTGCAGAGTGGCCAGAAACAAGTTGTATTGGAACACGGGGGAGTATCACTGGTCCCTCTAGCTGGTCTTCTGGGGGAGGGGCCTGTTGCGCTGATTCTCAGGTGTTAGCACTTGGGGGAGCTGCTCTGCCCCTGCCTGCTGCAGGGCTCAGCGGGGGTTGTTTACCCCGTTGGGCCCCAGGAGGAACAGCGCAGTTGCTATGGCAGCTCTGGAAGCCTGGATTCAGCCTCCGCAGGAACTACGGGGCTCGGGGCTCTCGGCTCTCCGTCCGCAGGGCCTGGAGGCTCCGGGGCGGGGCCGCTGATCTGCTCAGCTCGGGGCAGGAGCGTCCTCGCTGTCCTGGGCCCTCCCGGCCTCTGCCTGTCCCGGGGGAGGCCGGATCCTGGGCTGTGTCCCGGCGCCCTGTGCTCCGGGGCCTGCGCTGTGGGATTCGCGCTCCCGCCCCGCAGCCCCCTCCGCGGAGCCGCCGCCCGAGCCCCTCCGAGCTGCTCCGGCCCCGCCGTGCGCGCTGCAGCCCTTAGGGAGCTCGGCGCACTCTCCCGGGGCGCAGGTGCCTGTTAGTGTCCCAGGGAGCCCGAGGGCATCCCCGCCCTCCTGGGTCCTGCTCCACCTCCCTGCGAGCCCCTTTCCGCCCGGGAAGGTTGGTGCAGCTCCTGCTCCTCCGGGACGGGGCTCTCCTGTCCTGGGGACACTCGCCCCGGCCTCAGCCCGGCTCCTCCGGGGCCCCTCCCCCTCGGAGGCCTTTTGTTCCTTTATTTCTTTTTCCCCGTCTTCCTACCTTGATAGAAGCGCGGACTCTTCTCACTGTATCATTCCAGCTGGTCTCTCTTTACATCTCAGGCCGAATTCGTAGATTTTCAGGATGGTTTGAAGGTTATCTAGGTAATTTGGTGGGGACAGGTGACTCGGGGACCCTGCTCTTCCGCCATCTTGCCCCTCCCCCTCCCATTGCATTTTTATATACCAATAATGAAGCACCACATAGAAAAATTAAAAGAATCAATTCCATTTAAAATTGCACCAAAAAACATTATCTAGGAATAAGCCTAGCAAAAGAGGTGAAAGACTTTACTATTCTGAAATCTATAAAACACTGATAAAAGAAATTGAATACAAAAAATGGAAAGATATCCCTACCTCATGGATTAGAACAAATATTGTTAAAATGTCTATACCATCCAAAGCAATCTACACATTTAGCACAATTTCTATCACAACACCAACAGCATTTTTCATGGAGCTAGAATAAACAATCCTAAAATGCTTATGGCACCAAATGCTTTGGCTTATAGCCAAAGCAACCTTGAAAAAGAAAATCAAAGCTGGAGGCATCAAAATTCTGGACTTCAACTTATAAAGCTGTAATGATCAAAACAGTATGATACTGGTACAAAAATAGACACATAGATCAACAGAACAGAATAGAAAATCCAAAAATAAACCTACAATTATATGGTCAATTAATCATCAACACAGCAGGAAAGAATAGCTAATGGGCAAAAGAAAGTCTCATCAACAAATGGTACTGGGAAAACTGGACATCAATATGCAGAAGAATGAAACTGGACCACTTTTTTACACCATACACAAAAATAAATTTGAAATAGATTGAAGACCTAAATGTGGCACCTGAAAACATAAAAATCCTAGAAGAGAACACAAGTAGTAATTTCTCTTACATCAGGTATAGCAACTTTTTTTCTAGGTAGGTACCCTGAAGCAAGGGGAACAAAAGCAAGAATAAACTATTGGGACTTCATCAAAATAAAAAATTCTGCACAGAGAAAGAAACAATCAACAAAAGTAAAAGGCAATGTATGGAATGGGAGAAGATAATTTCAAATGAGTTATCAGATAAAGGCTTAGCATCCAAAATATACAAAGAACTTTTAACACTCAACAACCAAAGAATGAATAAATGGGCATAAAACATGAACAGGCATAAAGATGGCCAACAGACACATGAAAAGATGCTTATCAGCACATATCATTAGGGAAATGCAAATCAAATCTACAAAGAGATATCACCTCACCCCTGTCAGAATGGCTAAAATCAACAACACAAGAAGCAACAGATTTGGGCGAGAATATGAAGAAAAAGGAGCCTTTGTGCACTTTTGGTGGGAAAGCAAACTGGTGCAGCCATGCTGGAAAACAATACGGAGGTTCATCAAAAATTTAAAAATAGAATACCCTACAATCCAGTAATCACACTACTGGGTATTTACCCAAAGAATAAAAAAACACTAATTCAAAGGGATCCATGCAACCCGTGTTTATAGTAGCATTATTCACAATAGCAAAATTATGGACAGCCCTGTCCACCGGTTGATGAATGGATAAAGATGTAGCACCTGCATACACACACGCGCGCACACACACACACACACACACACTTATTCAGTCATAGAAAAGAATGAAATCTTGCCATTTTCAATGACATGGATGGAGCTACAGAGTATAATGCTAAGCAAAGTAAGTCAATGAGATTAGACAAATATCATGATTTCACTTATATGTGGAATTTAAGAAACAGAACAAAAGAGAAAAAGAGAGAGATGGAGACAAACCAAGAAACAGACTCTTATTTACAGAGAAGAAACTGATGGTTACCAGGCGAAAGGTGGGTGGGACAGTGGGATAAAATAGGTGATGGGGATTAAGAGTGCACTTGTGATGGCCACTGGGTGATTAAAATTTTTAAAAATAGAAAAATGCCATAAGAAAATAATGTAATACATACAAAAAATTATAAATAGAATACAAAAAACCTGAAACAATGTTAAGGTCTAGTAATAGTGGATTGATTAAATATAGAAGTGAATATAGATATTAAAATAGAACAATATTTACCAAACTTTATTAAGAAACACTAGTCCCTGGAATGTAGAATATTTTATAGAAAAATATTTAGAATCTGTGAAACTATATAAAGCTAGGTGTCATAATTCTCAAATATTTTAATATTTTAACATCCATTCTGTTTCTCCACATATATAGAAGGAGGCAAGAGACATTTACGGAATGCATCTAAATTTAATTCAATCCTGGAAACCTATTTTTATAGATAATTTATTAAAATCACACAGAATAATGGTTAACAGAAGAATGTATGATAAATACTGTTGAAGAACATTTAATGTTGTGGCAAATATTCAAAATATAGAACTAATTTAAATGTATGTCATAAAACATATACAGATTATATAAAAAGCTATAGGAGAGTGTGTGTATGTGTGTGTGAAATATAAATGTCAAAAATTAATAATCTTGGTTTGAGAAATGAGAAGTAAATATTTCTTTCTCATGTTTAATTGAAAATATTCTGGGGATCCCTGGATGGCTCAGCGGTTTAGCACTGCCTTCAGCCCAGGGCGTGATCCTGGAGACCCAGGATCAAGTCCCATGTCGGGCTCCCTGCATGGAGCCTGCTTCTCCCTCTGCCTGTGTCCCTCCATCTCTCTCTCTCTCTCATGAATAAATAAATCTTTTAAAAAATATTCTATAATGTAAATAAAGTACTTACTTGATTCAAAATATTTCCTTCATGTTACCAAATGTTGGTATTTGTATCTTTCTCCCCTATGGTTCTTTATTCTTCCATCCCTATGTTGTTGGTAGTTTTTTTTTTTTTTTTAATTTTTTTTTTTATTTATTTACGATAGTCATACAGAGAGAGAGAGAGGCAGAGACACAGGCAGAGGGAGAAGCAGGCTCCATGCACCAGGAGCCTGACGTGGGATTCGATCCCGGGTCTCCAGGATCGCGCCCTGGGCCAAAGGCAGGCGCCAAACCGCTGCGCCACCCAGGGATCCCTGTTGGTAGTTTTTTAAAGAGACTCTACATCCTATAATCCATCACTTAGTATTATTTTGGACCCAAACTGAAAAAAAAAATTTGTCAGTGTTTCTTCCTTCACATCGTCCTCTTCTTTGTTTCTACAGTAGAATTCTGCACTTCTGGTAGATTTCCTCTCCCAGCTTCCACATATGTAGTCTCACCTCTGCTCCACTTTTTTTGTGTTTCCATAACATGCGTCCAGACACCTCTGCCAAAATCATCTCTCAAATGCACTGCCTTGTCCACATCACTTCCTTCTGTAAAATCCTTCAAAGACAGTATTTCTTTGCATATGAAATTCAAATTATTCATATACATTTTCAAACAGCTTTTATCTGCACATAAATATCCATGAGGTCTCTCATCTATCTACTCCTGCATACTGACCTTTGGTTAGTAAATAAAATAACCACATTCATGTCAACATTATTTAAACATGTTTTTATATGCTTCTTTTCTTGTCACTAAAGTATTTCTTCAACTTTTATGTTTCCTGAATGTTTACATAAAGGAGGAAATTATTCTAACATTTATTATCTATTATACGCAGAATATCAAACAAGTTGACTTAATCTATATCATCTTCTAAAATGTAATTGGAAATTAAGTAATTCTAAGTCAAAGTACAATGATTTTTATGAACTAAGAATTTAGAATGTTCTGCTAAATTCTAAGTTGTACCATTTTCTTCCTTCCTCCATACTCTTTGACTATGTTTTACTGCCAGCATGTTTTTTTTTTGTTTTGTTTTTGTTTCTTTTTTTGTTCTGTTTTGTTTTTTTCTAATTTGTGTCCCTGGTAAGTGGGCTAAAGAGTAGGGAGCAATGTTTCTTTTTGTTTCCAAAATGAGTCCACTAAGGTTTTTTATTGTTTCTAACAGCCAACCTCTGTAGAGAATTAATTTTGTCCTTGCTTCCTAGATAGTTAAATTTCTCTTACCAATCCTGACAGAGGGTTATAAACTTCGTTATTTTATTAAGTAAAAGAAAGTAACATCAGTGAGAAAAACAAAAGGTATACCATCTACAATCAGCATCATATAAAAACAAAGATATTTTAGTATCAAAAAGGTAGAGTTATGGATTTAATTCCCTAAAAAGGAGACTTTCATTTCCCTTAAAAGGGCAATTGGCTATCATACATGGACATATCCAAGAATCAAAAGAAAGGAAAAAAATTATGATACATGTACCTAAGTACACATACATGGGCAATAAAACCATAATCTAACATTTTATCATATTACATCATATTTCATTGCTTTCTTGATATGTTGTTGAGTTTGATGATCTCTATTTTATAACACATACATAGAATAACTTTAATCCCATTTGTTCTAGGATTTTATTAGTCATCGAAAACCTAGTCAATACTGATATACTAATTTGCTTGGGCTGCCATAACAAAATACCACAGACTGGAATGCTTAAACAACAGAAATGTATTTTCTCACAGTTGTGGAGGTTAGAAGTCTGAGATTAAAGTGTCATCAGGGTTGGTTTCTCCTGAGGCCTCTCTCCTTGGCCTGTAGATGACTTCCTTGTCACTGTGTCTTTGCATGGTCTTTCTTCTGTGTAAATGCATCTCTGGCATCTCTTTGTGTCCAAATTCCTCTTCCTAAAGGACACATGCCAGACTGAATTTGAGCCCACCCTAATGGCCTCATTTTAACATAGTTACCCCTTTAAGGGCCCAATCTCCAAATACAGTTAATTATATTCTGAGATACTGGTGCTAGCTTTTTAACACAAGAATTTTGGGGAGATACAATTCAACCCATATCAACTAGCAATACCACTAAAAATAGAATATCAACCCAACTAAAATTTGTACTTACATCTGTACTTTCTCTCAAATTAAGAGATAATTTAGTCCAACTGATATTAAGATAGAAAAATCTAGAGCCTTGTACATGTTAGGTATGAACTCTCTGAGGGAAAGAATGTTTAGTTTTTCCAGGAACTATATTTTTAATCATTTAATAATAATTACCCATTCTTCTGATATTGAGAAATTAATGTTTTTCTAATTTTTTCTTTTTTTTAAAGATAGTGTTAGCCACTTAATTTAGTGGTTTTCCAACTCTAGCAATGGCATTCAGGTGACACTGAGATCAACAGGATTTTTTTCCCTTCAGATTCCTCTTACAACATGAATCTGTGGTCTATGTATACAATGGAATATTACTCAGCCATTAGAAATGACAAATACCCACCATTTGCTTCGACATGGATGGACCTGGAGGGTATTATACTGAATGAAGTCAATCGGAAAAGGACAAACATTATATGGTCTCATTCATTTGAGGAATATAAAAATTAGTGAAAGGGAATAAAGGGAAAGGAGAGAAAATGAGTGAAAATATCAGTGAAGGTGACAAAACATGAGAGACACCTAACTCTGGGAAATGAACAAGGGGTAGTGTAAAGGGAGGTGGGCAGGGGGGCTGGGGTGACTGGGTGATGGGCACTGAGGGGGGCACTTGGCGGGATGAGCACTGGGTGTTATGCTATATGTTGGAAAATTGAACTCCAATAAAAAAAATAAATAAATAAAATGGAAAACCTGGGGTGCCTGGGTGGTACGGTCAGTTAAGTGGCTACCTTTGGCTCAGGTCATGATCACACGGTTCTGGGATAGAGCCCTCACATCTGGCTCCCTGCTCAGTGGAAAGTCTGCTCCTCCCTCTCTCTCTGACACTCCTCCCCAGCTCGTGTTCTCTCTCTCTCTAATGAATAAATAATCTTTAATAAAATAAAATGGGAAACTTGAAGGCTGTCCAGCATGGTGTGAAATGGAAAATTTTTAAAAATGTTCTTGTATTCTTGGTTGGGAAGTGAACTTCATCTTCAAGCATTGAATTAAAAAAAAAATCTTCTGACACCATTACAACTCCCATTTGTTTAAACATAGTCATAATATATAACCAAGATTTTATTTCAAAGTGAAATTTTCACTTTTTTCCTACACTTTTGTTCCAAAAAGCGCAAATATGGGCTTTTTTTTTTTTTGCTTTTGTGTCATATTTCATTCACTTTGTTTAGTAGATATAGGTCAGACTTTTGGGTTGTAAGCAACAGACGGGAACTCTGAGTAATTTCAACAGAAAAGTTATTCAGTTAGGTCACAGAACTGAGGATGAAAAACCTGGCTCATAAATAGGACAGTTGTTGTTCCTGGCATTATGCAGCCAGTTTCCTGCAGGTGTGGGCTCTATTGAGAATCCTGCTGATACCAAAAGTGTCCCTTGTACCACCAAATCTGCAATGATCTTACCCTGCCCATTGACCCAACTTGGAACATGTTCAATATCCAAGGTTCCTAGAAAAATTCTTGGAAAAGTGTTCCCAAAAGTGACTTATTGGTGGAAGTACAGATATGTATTTGCATCCGAACTAAAGTATATAGTCTATTCATTTCCATGGTGGAGGTAGGTACTGGAAATCACCCTTTAAAAGACAACCCACACAGTAGATGAGTAATTCCACACAAGGAAAGCACTCTATGGACTCAGAGATAGAAAAGCACTATATTTGTCACATCACCTAATAAGTTCTCATGTGGGCCTGGAGAACATGGAAGGAAAATCCTTTATGTGTGTTAGGTTCAATCAATTTCAAACCAAAATTTGGAGAAAACTCCAAATCTTAATTTACAGATTAAAAAAACGGTTAAGTGTTATTAGTCATTTAAAAGTAGCAATAGCTTCTTTGGTAACAGGAGTTTTTCCTCAAGCAGTAAGTAGAATCTAGATACAGAATAGTATATTCATAGAAAGAAAAGCCTCATAACACTGTCTTATTTGAGCAAAAATTTCAACGAATCCTAATATTTATGTCTAGCTTCATTGCTAAACTCCGTTCTCTCATAAATGTATTCAGCTGTAGTAGTGTCACAGATGAAGTAGCTTGAAGATCTTGTCATCCTAAATACATAGAAGCTAAAGAACACCTTCAAATTTTGCTTCAAACTGTGCTACATAAAGGCTGCTTAATAATAATCAACAAAGAGGATGTTTACTTAAATAACTAACATTTTACTCAATTAATTCCCTGGGTTATCTAGTAGTCATTCTTTGGAAATTCTAAACTGAAGAAATATTCCAAGAAAATATAATGCATAACAAATTATCCACCTACCAGAATTTGAAAGTGTTATAATTTGGTCATACTTGTTTTTATACAATCACTAACATGTATTTAGGTAATTCTGAAGTCCCTTTCCCTATGTCTAGTCACTTTCTCTTCACTTGAAATAAACATTACCATGAACTTAGCATGTATACTTGCAATCTTTTTAACACACATATACATATGTATGTATTATTGAAGAGCATGTAGTATTGTTTTTATAAATGTATCATAAATTTTATATAATCTTATAATTTTATAATTCCTTTATCATTATGTTTTGAGATTTATTTTTGATATGTTAATTTTAGTTCATTTATTTAAACCAATATGCTGTATCCCATCTTATAAATGTTTTATCTGTCCCCTACTGGATGGACATTTTGTTTGTAACCATTCTTTTTGTTTTCACCAGTAATGCTGCTATAAACATTTTTGTACATATCTTTTTGTGCCCATGTCCTACAGTTTTTCTAGAAATGTACATTCTGGGTTACAAAGGTATGAGACACTTTTTATTGTGCTAGATGACGGAAAATTTTTTCATCTTGTATTATTTTTAAATTAATTTTTAAAAGATTTGTATTTTTACTGATCCTTACAATTTCTAGACATACCTTCCTCTTTTTGCTTTTATATCACAGAGGTAGATTTTTCTAGTAAGATAAAATGAGTAATAACATAAAATGATTTGTCTCAGGATTACAGTTTTGGGTAATTATTTAATTTGCCAATGTGTTCATTTTTCCTTGCAAAGTAATTTTGTTCTATGACTGGAGTCCCTTTTCAAAGTCAGGGGAAAATGCTTACTCATGAAAATTAAAGACAGATTTCTTTTGGAAAAAGTATCTCCAAATTTACCAGCACAAATTGGCAGAGCCAAGAGTATTTATATAAAGTTTTGGGAAAACAAAACCTAATTAAAATTACTAAAATTAGACAAATAAAAAAATCCCTTAGTCAAGAGTTTTAAAAAAAAAACGCATACTGAGTTTTGAAGATTTTAATAGGATAAAGTGTTTGATCATACAAAAAAAAAACCTCATTATATTTGAAGAGAATTTTTCACAATGGCTGTTACATAGATATATATTTATGAATTTCCTTTTCATCTATTCAAGTAAAAAACTTTCTATTTTATCCTACTATTTCCATCTGTTTGATCAAGAACTGAGGAAAAGTAGCAACTTGGATTTGCCACTGTTTCTGTTGGATTCTGAAAATAAAACATAAGCTACTCCATAACATGGGTGACTTGCCATGGTGAGTTTGATTTATCTAGTGAAAGATAATGGGGCACTCTTTGTTATTGGGTCTGTGCCATCAGTTAGGATTTATTTTCCATCTTTTCTTGTTTCTCAATATATTATTTTCTAAATATGCAGTTTATAAAAGCAGAGGCGTAAGTTAATTCCAACATCTCTCTTCACAACTTGGGCTGACTTTAAAAGTTAAAGTGGAGAAGTCCGTTTAAGAGAGAGAGAGACAGAGAGACAGAGAGAGAGAGTGTTAAGGTAGGTGCTCTGCTTCTCTCACTGCTCCCATTCTGAAAAAGAGGAAATGCCCCCTTACAGTGCAAAGATCCTATCTGGTTACCAGCCAAATATATTCTGCACTCTCAGACAAGGGGAATATTTGAGGTCTAGAGTTAGACAATCTCTGGGGAGAGTGAAGTGGTTTTGTTAATGTAAAGAAAAATAAATTTGCTTGAATATTTGCATGTTTCCACTTATGTAGTGTATTGACTTTCAGCTCTGCACAGAATTTGGGCAATTCAGTGAATGTGAAGTTCCTGAGAGTTGAGTTTTCTGGAGATTAAAATGGGATTTCTTCTGATTTACTACTTCTTTCGATGCTAATATTAATGCACAGTCTGATTATCTGTTGTTTATAGTAGTTGGATGGATGACTGTTTTAATGGGCAGTTGACCTATGTCATTTTACAAGACATTTTTAATATTAATATGTTATGATTCTATCAATTTGGCTCAGTAGTTGGCAAAAGCATCAAAGGAGGAACAGGTTCTGAAACACAAAAGCTGGGTAGAATTTTTATGTGTGATGACATATGTGAAAGATAAGTCAGTCAGAGAGCTAACCTGAACAAATGTATAATGGAGATGATCATCCTGATATATGAAATTGCTCTAGGCCAAAGAACTGATTTGCAGCAATATTGAGATTAGAAACCAAATTTCCGCACTTCTGAGTGATCATTCTAACTTTATCAGCAGAATGAGAGAAAGTTATAGTTAACTTTCATAAATAACAATATATAAGATATATACTGTACATAGAGAAAATATATAGAAAATATAAAATGGGAGCAAGAGAGCTTTTTAAAGAATAAATAAGAGTATAAATAAAATATAATAGAAGCATGTGATTTTTATGTTGACATTTTAAAAATTAAATAAATAACCAAGTATTTATCACCAAACTCTGTTATCTATCCAATCAATATGGACAAACTCACGTTTATTAGTTCAATTAGGGATATAAATGCTTCATGAAACTGTCACTATGTTTAAGATCCTCATTATCACTACAAAAAAACATATCCACAATTCAACATAACAATTTGTCTAAGGGTTAAATGTAAATATCTTAACCAAATTATGATTTCAGGCAGTAGCAAATTAACGATTATATTTAACCTGGCAAAATCAGAAACAAAGATTTACACACACACACACACTTACTGAAAAAGCTAAGCTTTCACCTCCAGGGTAAGTCTGGTGTTAATGTACTTTACATCCTTCTAACTGCGATCTAGCTGAGGCCCACTTGCCTTAAGTAAACCAACCACCTCTTTTCAGCCAAAATTGAGCATAACATTCATTCAATTTCATGGTGTTTCAACGTGTACCTTTTAGAAATGATGAAGTAAGGGAAACTAACCCCAAATCAACTACTGAAGCCCATTAAAGTGGGCTTATTTGCATACTTTGGCTTTATATGGATAACACGCTCCAGAGAGCTGTATGAACTTCTGGGCTGAATGAGATACAGGGTTGCGGCTGATGTTTTCTTGTACAGGCCATTCAGAACTCACATGCTAGCTAAAGTGTTGTTGATGGGTCTGTCATAAATCAGCACTTCTTGGTTATTTGAGCACACAAAGAGGTTCAGAAGTATTGAATCTGGAAACTTCAAGGAGTTCAAGGCCAATATAAGTGTGCCATTTAGAAAAATGAATCTATGTAGGCTTTGGTTATTGATATTTAATTAGTGCTCTTGAGATTTCACTCCTCCACCACGATCCACCTTTCTGATATAAAAGTAGGAGACTTTATAAAATAAATATTGATGGTTTATTCAGTGTAGGATTTCAGCTAGTGAGGGCTAACAGAGAGCCAAACAACCCAGAAGAAGTGGATTTTGGCACAGAAGAACATGGGAAAAAAGGTCTGTTGAGTGATTGACAGGTCAGATTCTAAGAGGAAAAAAAATCACTCCAACTCCAACACAGATAATAATGTACTTCTGAATATTTAAGTACATCCTGTTATTTTAAAGTTTAAATAAAAGTAAAAGAATCATAAAACTAAACTTAAAAATACAAATCCAATCAAGATAATCAGATAGGATTTTTAACACTAAAATTACAGTTCTACACTATCAAAAGTTGTATTTCATACTTGAAAAATTTCAAACCTGTGTGTTGCATAGTCCAAGGTCAGAAATCTTTGACAAGAGTCACTTCTGGGTGCCAGAACTTATCCATATTATTCCTCGATTTATGTAATATTTGCGTACAGAACACTTAACATTTGAGAATTTCTATAAGCCAATAAATGACAAATTAAAGAGAATGAGTTATTTTATGTTTACCAGTATAAAAATTTTATGAAGCATATATTTTTGGATAACTTGACTTTAATGTTTTATATATATATATATATATATATATATATATATATATATATGAATAAGGGGCATATATTTTGGTCAAGTATAAAACAACTGAGGCAGCCCAGGTGGCTCAGCGGTTTAGTGCCACCTTCGGCCCAGGACATGATCCTGGAGACCTGGGACTGAGTCCCACATTGGGCTCCCTGCATGGGGCCTACTTCTCCCTCTGCCTGGGTCTCGGCCTCTCTCTCTGTGTCTCTTATGAATAAATAAATAAAATCTTAAAAAAAATAACTGTACTTTTGTCCATGCATTGGACCCTATTTTACATTGTTATCATTTGAAAAAATCCAAATATTCAAAATGATTTATCAGAAATATGTGAGAAAACACTGATTTGTAAAATAGGTCACAAATAGAAGATATTTAAATTTATCCTGCAATTTCAATACCTGCTCAAGAGTCTATATTTATTTTTTGCAAACACTTGTATAGCACTTACTATGGTTTGACCTTCCTGAGATGAAAGGAAATATATATATTGGTCCTTGCCCTCAGTTCCTGGCACAGAGTTCCAAATTCCTTGTAATTACCTAACTGATAAAGAGTTACAAGCATATTTTGTTCTAATATTTGCTTTTTGGTTGTGACTCCTAACACAAAACTCCTAAATCTTTTGGAATATCCTCGGTTATAGTCATGTCTTTAATTCTAATGAGGCTACCCTAGATGGGCTCCTAGATGGGAGGTGGTCATCAGAGAAACCAAGCCATATTTAGAACCTTGGATTTTCAATCCCTCCCCTCATTCTCCAGAGAGGTGAGAGGGGCTGGCAGTGGAGTTAATGATCTGTCATGCCAAATGATGAAGCCTCCATCCCAAAAGCATAGGTTGGGAGAGCTTCCATGTGGCTGAATATATGGAGATAGGAGGAGAGTGGAATGCCTGGAGACCATGCAAGCTCTTCATCCTTTCCTTTTCCTTTGCCCTATGCCTTTCTTCTATCTGCCTGTTCCTGAATTACATCCTTTCATAATAAAACAGTAACCTAGTAAATAAAACATTTCTCTGAGTTCTGTGAGCCATTCTAGCAAATTATTGAACCCAAGAAGGGAGTCATGGGGATCTCAATTTATAGCCAGTGGGTCAGAAGTACAGGTGACAACCTGGAACTGGCCATTGGCATTTCAAATGGGGAACGACAGTCTTGTGGAACTGAGGTCACAATTTGTGGGATCTGATAGTAACTTCAGCTAGATAGTGTCAGAATTGAAATGAATTCTAGGATGCCCTACTGGTGTCACAGGGAACTGGTTATGTTTCTCCCAGCACACACATTTGGTGACCAGAAATGTCAGAAGAAAAGTATTATATATGTGAGTAGTAAAGAAAAAACATACAGGAGGAGAAGTGAGTTTTACCCACAGAACACTGTTCCATACATTTTATTAATATTAATTCATTATTCACCATAAGATCCATATAATGTATTATCTCTGCTTTACAGATGAGGAAATTAGGCTGAGGTTATGAAATTTATCCAAGGTGACATAGATAGTAAAGGGCAGGTCCAAGTTCTTAAACCACATTCCACATGACTTACTACTCTTCACACGGATCTACTCAAGAGAAGACTATGTGGGACTCGAAGCTGGGCAAAGAGGAAATGTCATTAAATTTGAATTACCAATAATATCTAACTGTTGTCACTCTAATTTGTCAGATATAGAGATAATCATTGAACATATTTGATAACCAGTTTAAATTTGCATTTGGAATTTTCATTGAAATGGTTAGAGGTATGAATTACAACTACCTCAGTTATTTTTCAGAAAAGAGAGACATTATTGTCAAATTTTTAGTTCTAAGACAGTTTTTCCATCTTATTGAATGAAGACACTTATCTTCTGTGACATGGTAACATTGTTACAGATTTTGGAGAGGCAAATTAATTTTTTTTAGCTGTTAAACCAGAACAAAAGGCCCTCAAAGTATTATATTTATTTGACAGATACTCAGCAAATGGAGTCTGTTTCTCAAAACACAAATAGTTATTTATTGTCTCAGTCGCAGTATTTGACCAACCTCTCACTTTGGCAGAATATTATCATGAGAACATATATTTATATTTTACTTGTTATTGAACTCCTCATCACTGCAAGTTAAGCTTCTGCTCAGAGTGGATTCATCCAAACCCTGCCTGCCATTTCACTAAGGGCAGTGCACATGTCTGTGATATAGTAATGGACTCATAAACATAGGTAGGCCTGATGTAAAAAAGAAATGAAAGGTAAGAATCAATGTATTGCTACAAATTTAATTCATGCTACTTTAAAAAAAAAGATTTTTATTTTTTTATTTTATTTTATTTTATTTTATTTATTCAGAGAAATACAGAGGGAGAAGCAGACTCCCTGTGGGGAGTCTGATGTGGGACTCAATCCCAGGACCCCAGGATCACAACCTGAGCCAAAGACAGACATGCAACCACTAAGCCACCCAGGAATCTAGTTGATGCTACTTTTTTGTTTTCAATCAAGAAATCCAAATATATTTTTTAAGTTAAATACAATTATTTAAGGACTACATAAAAATGAGTCAACATGATTGTTCAAGTAAAAAGTTTTATGGTATTTTATTTGGTCTTTGGATATTTTTATGAAATATAATTTAGAATGGGTATTTACTGTAGTTTTTTTTTACCAATTTAAAATAATTTAAAAAGTATAAAAATAATATAATTTGTTCCCATAATTTATGGGAGATCCTGAAGGACCTTCTTAGAAGTGGACCCAGTAAAAGAACTCTGTTCTAAAACTTCACTCATCTTAGGAAGATGAGGATATTTGGTTCACCCAGTTAGAATATTTCTGTTATACTGGCATACATTGTTTTATATGCATTGGACACAGTTATAGCCCTTTAAAAATGTTGATTAAAGAAAACAATATGAAGAATATCTGTTTTACTTATCTGGTATATACATTTAGAAAATTTGAAGCTTGATCTGAAGTACTATGATATCTTTCAGAGGCACCAAGTCTCAGCGTTTACAGATAGATGCTGACAGGAATAAAGTGCCAGGAAGTTCTAAAGGAAGACATTGGTTATGAGACTTCTCAGGACAAAAGACAAATTGGGCAATAGCAGAATCTCTAGTTAAACAATATAAAATTCTCTACACTTGTTGTTATGCTACTAGATATTAGATTTATTAAATTATGTTGTCTCTTTCCTTGTTTATACTTCATTATAATCTCTTTGAACAGACACAATTTAGATGTTTGCTTCACTTCAAATATTATTACCAATATTATCACACCATTATTACCATTGCTATGTATGGAAAATAGAGTCTTGTTAGAATCCAACAAGTCTTTCTTGAATCAAGCTCTATTTTTTGAGACCCTGAAACAAATTCAATGTAAACATATTTACTTTTACCGTACAATATTAATTCTACTAAAAAATACTTATATTACTTTAAAAATATTACTTATTGGGCTGTCTGGGTGGCTCAGTCACTTAAACCTGATTTAGTTCAGGTCATGATCTTAGAGTCGTGAGATCAAGCCTTGGTCGTGAGATCAAAATAAAAGTAAAAAATAAATGCATAAAAATAAAAGCATCACCTACTACTAGAGAAATAAATGTTTATAGACACTCTAATGTTTAATTTCTCCAAAGAGCCTAAAACATTTATGTATTATGACTGAAATAAGAATTTGTTAGTTGGTTTTCTTCTGTTTGGACTGTCAGAAAAAGGTTTTGAAACGAGAAAAGAAAATAGCCTGAATTTGCTCTTGCCACAACAAATTTTTCTTCTAAAATAGGAAAGAATCTCTACAGTTTAAAATATATTCAAGAAAATACAAAAATGGATTTATCTGCAAGAGAACAACATACCCCTGGAAAGTAGTAGGTTCCACATATCTTCTTTTCAGAGTTCGCTTTAAAAATTCCATGATCTCACTAATCTCTCTCTCCCATGAGTCATTTAAAATTAATAATATTTTACCAAATACAAAATCCAAATTATTCTTTTGGTCTCTAGAATGAACTAGTTAGTATTTGTGGCACATTTGTGCATATGTCATTTAAATTCTAATGCATGTATTCATTTGTTTATTTATTCATTCAAAACATATTTACTCAGCTTCCATCATACCTGAAACTGTGCAAGGCATTGATTAGTATTGAATAATAGATTTTGTGATTTTTTTAAAGGTTCAAATTAGTCAAAGCAAACATTCTTAAAGATAGAAATGTGATTTATTATGATACTAACAAGATTCACTCTTGAGGGTCTAGTTCTCCCAATATTGGTATTATCTATAGGTATATCATTCTTCTCTATTCTTTTAGAAGCTCCTATTATGAATTTCTTTAAATGTATCTATCTGCCTAGTAGTTCATGAACTATAGCATGCTTTGGAGCAGCTTATACGGTCTTTGATTGAGTTAATAATTAATAACTAAGACATAGTTGTCTTTTTCCGCTGTATCCCAAATCACCAGGCATATATCACGAACAAAATTATAGTAAACATTTATTGCTACATTTTCCATTTCCAATCCTTCTTTTTGTCCATTCAGATTTCCAAAGAGACTGACACTCTCATGATGCCTCTGCCTACTGTTATACTCAGGTGTATTCTCTTGAGAGATACCCTGATCAACTTCCTCCTTCTTTACATCCCTTGGCTCTCATCAAAATTTACCTGTTTTGCAATCAATAATATAATCCTCTCTAATTCCTAAGGTAAGAACTTTTTAATCTAATAAGGTCAATGCGTTGTTTCTATGAGATGAATTCATTATATATAAAGAGCAGAGCTCTATGCCGCAAACTCTAAAGTTGATGACATCTGCTTTTATTTATTCATGAGAGACAGGACCATATCTGTTTTTTAACAGTGATTTCTTGAGATGATTTTTAAGCCTGAACTGATAAATATCCCCTTTTATAAACTTTTACCATGAAAATTTTCAAACATTCATAAAATTAGAAAAAAACACAATGAACTCCCATGTAGCCATTATGTAACATCCATTATTACTGACATTTTGCTAATTGCATGTAATCTCATCTCATTTTTCTGGAGCATTTTAAGGCATCCCAAATAACTCATAATTTCACCTATTATAAATACTTTATAATGTAGTTCTAAATAATAAATACGTATAACCACAATGTCAATATCACCTCCAAAAACTGACAATAATTTCTTAATATCATTTCCAGTTGTTTCAAAAATGTTACTTTATAGTTGGCATGATCATATCAGTACCCAAATAAGCTCTGCATATGCCAAAGTCAATATTTTAATAGTGAATATTATTGTTTAGATAGAAAAATTACGTCTACACCACAGTGCAAGATAAACACAATGGAAGACTGTTTCATGTAGTAACTAAGTATCTTAGCTCTATAAGTCACAGTCTGGGCCCAGATCAGGGGCTGTGTTACAAGCTGCATAATATTGTATAAATTATTTAGTCTCTCTGAGCCTACTTTTTGAACTGTAAAATAGGAGTTGTGACCATTTAATGGGCATGTATATTTATTTACCTTATTTTTTATTTGAAAAAAAATTAAAGAGTTTTTTTATTGAGAGAGAGAGAGCATGAACAGAAGGAGGGGCAAGGGAGTGGGATAAGCAGACCCCACTAAGTGGGAGAGTCTGAGTCGGGGTTCAATTCCAGGATTCCAGGGATCATTACCTGAGCTGATGTTAGGCATTTAACCAAGTTACCTAGGCGCCCCTATACTTTAAAACAGTTTACATGGTCCTCAGAAATAGTTTTAATAAATGCATTTATTTTATTATTTAATGTAGGTGGATTTTTTCTACCTCTATGTGTGTGTATGTTTACATTTTGCCTTAGAATGTGAAAATATTAAGGTTTTAGGCACCAAAGAAAAATAATCAAAACAGAGTTAATTCTTCCTGAACCTTGAAGAAAGGAGATCTTTCCAGGTAGCCATATCAGCTAAGGTTTTAGAGATACAGACAATTATATTTTAGGAGATTGCTATATGTTAATGAACTTTGTTCTTTATTATCTCTTCACTTCAATTTATAAAGAGAATATGGTCCCCAACCATCTATGCCCAGCATCAGAATGTTGAAATTTGTGTGGTGATTCTTGAGGAAGGCCCTCTGCTATTAGTTCCCGCCTTCTTAATTTTATATATATATACTCATGCCAAAATAATGTTGAAAATACTAGACTCGGATAGGTAGTGGAGCAGAACAGTTGTGAATAAAACCAGGTCTTTATTCTGTTGTGCTTAATATCTAACAGTGTGAACCATTACTTTTAGTCAAAGTTTAAGAATTACGTTACAGCAGAAATGAACTTCAAAATTATATCTCTGGTAGATATAGGCTCTGGTACGACATTTTCTACAAAGGCCTGATCCTAAGATTTTTCTATTTGCAAAGGCTAATCATTTATATGATGAAAGCAGTATAGATTTCCTATAGTTTTATGGTTTATCTTCATTTATGTTGTTTTTTGAAAATTGGTATCTAATTTTAGGTGGGGCATTTTAATGAACAGACAAAAAATAAGCAAGTAAGTTCTAATCTACCTCAAATTAAGCAATTCTCTTTTCTCTTTTTTCTCTCCTTTCCCTCCCCTTTTTCTGTCTCTCTGTCTCTCTGTCTCTCTCTGTCTCTCTGTCTCTCTCTCTCTCTCTCTCTCTCTATATATATATATATATATATACACACACATATATATGTGTGTGTGTGTGTGTGTGTGTATATGTATACAGTTAGGTGGTAGAAAATGGTTAGAAGTAGAACAAAAGGATTGAAAATTGAGCAAAGATAATCTATATGGGGTCAGCCCAGGTGGCTCAGCAGTTTAGTGCCACCTTCAGTCCAGAGCCTGATCCTGGAGACCCGGATCGAGTCCCATGTCGGGCTCCTTGCATGGAGCCTGCTTCTCCCTCTGCCTGTATCTCTGTCTCTGTCTCTTTCTCTCTGTCTCTCATGAATAAATAAATAAATGATCTTAAAAAAAAAGATATTTGGTAAAAGATGGAGGCAATATTGCATAGTGAGGGGGACTTCATTGACATTTCAAAGATAAATTTTGTATAATTTTAACTAGTTGTATGACTATGGGTAAGGTCTCATAAATATCTCTTGGAAAAAATAAAAAGTTGAATAACTGAACTGTCATAGTTTCATTTTCCTTCTATAGAAAGAAAAGAATTATATATATACTCTTCATATCACTCAAGAAACTTAGAAATATTAAGTGAATTAATGAGGTCAGAAGTACATTATTTGCAGATATCATAAAAGATATGTATTATAGAAATCCTCTCAGTTTCCCATTAAAATATCCATAAATTTATAAAGTGACAACAATTATTAATAGTACTATAAGACAACATTTAAGTCATAGCCTGGACAAAATCTCAACTAAATGCCTAGTCACTCCTTTTTATTTTCTAAATTGTTTTAGCAATACTTACTAAACATGGGGTTCAGTTTTTCTATTTGAAGTTTCCTCTACCAGTATATTTTTTTTAGTCTTTGCATTTGAACTTGTCTTAGTAATATCAACAATAATCCCAGAATTCAATAAGTACTTTTTAGTGGTTAGAAATTACCATTTTTAAATTTTCTTTTAGTAAGCTCAGAGTTCTTTTACATTTATATATGTAACTTTTTCTCTTCTTTGTGAATAGCAAAGCAAATAAGAAGAAAGTAAATGAAATACATTGTATGGAGAATTAATTTAGTGAGCATGTATAATTTTGCCTGCAAATAGCATTAAGATACTAAGCTACTGGAGATAGATTATTTGATGTGATATATTAGCATCCCAGAAAGCAAGCTACATATCAATTCAAATTCATTAAGTCTAATACAATTTCCCCCAAGTTATATAAGAATCCTTCATGATGAAACAACAGAAGTAACAAAAAAAGCTTATATACATGAAATTGACTTCCTGTGTGTAGATAGATAGATAGATATGTGTGTGTGTATGTGTGTGTGTGAGGAAGCTATATGATATTTATTCTTAGTTGAATTTTTGAGAAAGAAATGTATTCAATCACATCAAAAATGTATTTTAAGTAGAAAACACTAATGCAATAGAATAGGTATGGATAGGGGAGGAGGGGCAAGATGGCGGAAGAGCAGGGTCCCCAAATCACCTGTCCCCACCAAATTACCTAGATAACCTTCAAATCATCCTGAAAATCTACGAATTCGGCCTGAGATTTAAAGAGAGACCAGCTGGAACGCTACAGTGAGAAGAGTCCGCGCTTCTATCAAGGTAGGAAGACGGGGAAAAAGAAATAAAGGAACAAAAGGCCTCCGAGGGGGAGGGGCCCCGCGAGGAGCCGGGCTGAGGCCGGGGCGAGTGTCCCCAGGACAGGAGAGCCCCGTCCCGGAGGAGCAGGAGCTGCACCAACCTTCCCGGGCGGGCGGAAAGGGGCTCGCAGGGAGGTGGAGCAGGACCCAGGAGGGCGGGGATGCCCTCGGGCTCCCTGGGACACTAACAGACACCTGCGCCCCGGGAGAGTGCGCCGAGCTCCCTAAGGGCTGCAGCGCGCACGGCGGGGCCGGAGCAGCTCGGAGGGGCTCGGGCGGCGGCTCCGCGGAGGGGGCTGCGGGGCGGGAGCGCGAATCCACCAGCGCAGGCCCCGGAGCACAGGGCGCCGGGACACAGCCCAGGATCCGGCCTCCCCCGGGACAGGCAGAGGCCGGGAGGGCCCAGGACAGCAAGGACGCTCCTGCCTCGAGCTGAGCACATCAGCGGCCCCGCCCCGGAGCCTCCAGGCCCTGCAGACGGAGAACCGAGAGCCCCGAGCCCCGTAGTTCCTGCGGAGGCTGAATCCAGGCTTCCAGAGTTGCCATAGCAACTGCGGCTGTTCCTCCTGGGGCCTGACGGGGTAAACAACCCCCACTGAGCCCTGCAGCAGGCAGGGGCAGAGCAGCTCCCCCAAGTGCTAACACCTGAGAATCAGCGCAACAGGCCCCTCCCCCAGAAGACCAGCTAGAGGGACCAGTGATACTCCCCCGTGTTCCAATACAACTTGTTTCTGGCCACTCTGCACTGAGCAAAATGACTAGAAGGAAAACCTCACCTCAAAAGAAAGAATCAGAAACAGCCCTCTCTCCCACAGAGTTACAAAATCTGGATTACACTTTAATGTCAGAAAGCCAATTCAGAAGCACTATTCTACAGCTACTGGTGGCTCTAGAAAAAAGCATTAAGGACTCACGAGACTTCATGACTGCAGAATTTAGATCCAATCAGGCAGAAATTAAAAATCAACTGAATGAGATGCAATCCAAACTAGAAGTCCTAACGACGAGGGTTAACGAGGTGGAAGAACGAGTGAGTGACATAGAAGACAAGTTAATGGCAAAGAGGGAAACTGAGGAAAAAAGAGACAATCAATTAAGGGACCATGAAGACAGATTAAGGCAAATAAATGACAGTCTAAGGAAGAAAAACCTACGTTTAATTGGGGTTCCCGAGGGCGCCGAAAGGGCCAGAGGGCCAGAATATGTATTTGAACAAATCCTAGCTGAAAACTTTCCCAATCTGGGTAGGGAAACAGGCATTCATATCCAGGAAATAGAGAGACCCCCCCCCCTAAAATCAATAAAAACCGTTCAACACCTCGACATCTAATAGTGAAGCTTGCAAATTCCAAAGATAAAGAGAAGATCCTTAAAGCAGCAAGAGACAAGAAGTCCCTGACTTTCATGGGGAGGAATATTAGGGTAACAGCAGACCTCTCCACAGAGACCTGGCAGGCCAGAAAGGGCTGGCAGGATATATTCAGGGTCCTAAATGAGAAGAACATGCAACCAAGAATACTTTATCCAGCAAGGCTCTCATTCAAAATGGAAGGAGAGATAAAGAGCTTCCGAGACAGGCAGGAACTGAAAGAATATGTGACCTCCAAACCAGCTCTGCAAGAAATTTTAAGGGGGACTCTTAAAATTCCCCTTTAAGAAGAAGTTCAGTGGAACAATCCACAAAAACAAGGACTAAATAGATATCATGATGACACTAAACTCATATCTGTCAATAGTAACTCTGAACGTGAATGGGCTTAATGACCCCATCAAAAGGCGCAGGGTTTCAGACTGGATAAAAAAACAGGACCCATCTATTTGCTGTCTACAAGAGACTCATTTTAGACAGAAGGACACCTACAACCTGAAAATAAAAGGTTGGAGAACCATTTACCATTCAAATGGTTCTCAAAATATACCCTAAAAACTATAGAACACTTCTGAAAGAAATTGAGGAAGACACAAAGAGATGGAAAAATATTCCATGCTCATGGATTGGCAGAATTAATATTGTGAAAACGTCAATGTTACCCAGGGCAATTTACACGTATAATGCAATCCCTATCAAAATACCATGGACTTTCTTCAGAGACTTAGAACAAATTATTTTAAGATTTGTGTGGAATCAGAAAAGACCCCGAACAGCCAGGGGAATTTTAAAAAAGAAAACCATATCTGGGGGCATCACAATGCCAGATATTGGTTGTACTATAAAGCTGTGGTCATCAAGACAGTGTGGTACTGGCACAAAAACAGACACATAGATCAATGGAACAGAATAGAGAACCCAGAAGTGGACCCTGAACTTTATGGTCAACTAATATTCGATAAAGGAGGAAAGACGATCCACTGGAAGAAAGTCTCTTCAATAAATGGTGCTGGGAAAATTGGACATCCACATGCAGAAGAATGAAACTGGACCACTCTCTTGCACCATACACAAAGATAAACTCAAAATGGATGAAAGATCTAAATGTGAGACAAGATTCCATCAAAATCCTAGAGGAGAACTCAGGCAACACCCTTTTTGAACTTGGCCACAGTAACCGGAGAAGGACAAACAGTGTATGTTCTCACTCATTTGGGGAATATGAATAATAGTGAAAGGGAATATAAGGGAAGGGAGAAGAAATGTGTGAGAAATATCAGAAAGGGAGACAGAACATAAAGACTTCTAACTCTGGGAAATGAACTAGGGGTGGTGGAGGGGGAGGAGGGCGGGGGGGTGGGGGTGAATGGGTGACGGGCACTGAGGGGGACACTTGACGGGATGAGCACTGGGTGTTATTCTGTATGTTGGTAAATTGAACACCAATAAAAATTAATTTATAAAAAAAATAATAGGTATGGATAAATTTTATAAAAGTTTTTAAATGCACAAGGATGAAACAAATATCAAAAGGAAAACTGAAGTATTCTTTAAGAAAATGAAGTTACTTCTGTCAAGTAAAAATTCACCTTATTTCAACTGCTTTGTATGTTCATGTTCTGGCTTATTGGGTTTTCTTAAAGAGAAGCACTAATTTACTTTGTAGTGTGGAGAAACTTTCTATTAGTATTTACAAACTCAATGCTGCCTTGTCTTGTGAAACATGCTATTAACGGTTAATCCACACAACACCCCTTGTTAAATAGCTCATTATTATTATCTTCACTTTCCAGCTGAAGAAACACACCAAGAGAGGTCACAGAGTGAGTCAAGGCCAGGATTAGCAATGAAAAGCACCCAGTTGTTGGTGCTTTCCTTGGTCTACCCGGCCACGCTAAATAGGTGAGATGGCCTGCCTGGATAGCCACAAAGAATGGGAGCTGACCCAGAGCTTGTGTAACCAAACTCCTTATTAAAGACAGCCTGTGTAGTCCTTGCCTCTGGACTTCTTACAAGTTACCCTAAATTTGAATTGGTGGGGCCTTCACTAATATTCTTGACCTAGATCCTGAACGTTGCCCTTACTATTCCTCACCTCATGTCACCATCACCACTGAAACCCTATGAGTTTACCTGTGGTTTGCTCTACTCTGAACCCATTTCTAAGGAGAGAAAGGTAAATAGTACTGAGGGCATTTTACAACCTAGGTGATATTTCTGGAGGGACTGGAACCTGTATTAATTCTCTGAAAAACTGAGACCAAATTTATCATCTTTGTGGGTTTTTTAATCTAAGTGTTTGAGAAAAAATAAATGTACATGTAATAAAAACTAAGTGAAATTCTGGACAGTGGCTACAGTAGAAGCAAGATAGAGTATATTTTATGAAATATTGGTAGACGAAGAAGACATAAATTTTCTAAATAATTAATTTGGAATTGTTAGAAGTCATTTACAGGGATCCCTGGGTGGCGCAGCGGTTTAGCGCCTGCCTTTGGCCCAGGGCGCGATCCTGGAGACCTGGGATCGAATCCCACGTCGGGCTCCCGGTGCATGGAGCCTGCTTCTCCCTCTATGTCTCTGCCTCTCTCTCTCTCTCTCTCTCTCTCTCTCTCTCTCTCTCTCTCTCTGTGTGACTATCATAAAAAAAAAAGAAGTCATTTACAGTAGCAAGCACTTTAAGCTTAAAAAGAAGTATGATCAAGAAAATAGAAAAAAAACTCTTAAAACCATCAACAGCCAGCACAAATACAGGGCTTTGTTGGAACTACATAGCTTCTATGTTTTTTGAAATGTGGAAGACATGGGTTACCAGTAATGTTTATCAAAAATATATTCTTGGGGTGCCTGGGAAGCTCAGCGGTTGAGCATTTGCCTTTGGCTCAGCCCATGATCCCAGAGTCTAGGGATCAAGCCCCATATCCAGCTTCCTGCAAGGAGCCTGCTTCGCCTTCTGCCTATATCTCTGCCTCTCTCTGTGTGTCTCTCATGAACAAATAAATAAAATCTTTAAAAAAAACATATTCTTATTTTAATTAATCTAATATCTTATTGAGAAATAAAGACAATTAAGGTTTACCTATTGGAAATATATCCTACTAGTATTATATAATATTTAATATATTTGATGTAACTGATGAAATTTATAAAATGTTTTGCTTTGTATAATGAAATGCGGTTCTAAGTCATTTTTTCTTTAACTTAAATGAAATGGAAAAAAATTCCCCAGGGTGGGGGAAATAATAAAATATGTTAAAGTTGACAGGAAAAAACAAAATAGAACTTCAAATTATCCCATTATTTAGTAAAGCAACTGAATACGTTAATAAATTTTTCATACTAAAAAAATCACGTTTAAATCTGGACCAGATAGCTTCACTATTAGCTATTCTTCCACACATTTAGGAAGAGAAAATAATTCTTCAGAACACTTTTACAGAAGAGCAAAACAAGGCACAGTCTCCCCCTCACCTTATGGGATTAACATAGACTTTACTCTAAAATTTTAAAAGGACATAATGAAAAAGGAAAATTACAGACAAAATTTTTTGGAAAACATAGTTGAAAATCTCTAAATGGAATGTGAATAATCAAACTTTTATAAAACAGATAACATAACATTATGTAGATTTATTTTAGATCTGAACAGCAGTTTAATATTCAAAAAGCAATCAATTTAATTCAACACACTGACAGAATAAAGGGGGGAAATGGTATAATTATATCAATAAACTAAAAAAAGCTTCTGATAAAAGTCAATATTCTTTCATGATAAAAACTTTAAGCAAACGAGAAATAGAGGAGAATCTTCTTAATCTGGTAAAGGGTATCTACAAATGTCTACAGCATACATTATATTTAGTTAAGACATATAAAAAATTTCCCATCAAGACTGAGAACAAAAAAGTCTGATATCTTCACTTTTATTCAACCGTGCAATGAATGCAACGGCCTGTGCAATAATACTATCAACAGAAATAAAAATTAAAAGTTTGGAAAAGAATAAATAAATGGAAACTGTTTGCAAATGGCATTATTGTGTACACAAAATATCCAGAAGCATTCATAAAGTGTAGAATCAGTAAGTAAATTTAGCATGACTGTTGGATTAAGAAAACAATTAGAAAATAAAAAGAAAAATTTTAAAAGAAAGCATTAATTTTTGCATCAAACATAAAATTCCTATATATTTATCTAATAAAAACTGTGCAAAATCTTTGCACATAAAATTACAAAATATTACTTAGAAAAATTAAAGGAGAGATAAATAAATGAAAGAATTTACTAAAGATTGTAAATATGTCAATTCTTTCCCAAATTAGATAGATTAATTAAATTGATTCAATTCAATCCCAATTAAAGCCATAATTTCATTTTTATAGACACTGATAAGTTTATTTTAAAATTTAAATGAAAATACAAAAACATCAAGATGAAGCAAGGCAATCTTGAATGAAAATAAAGTCGGAGTATTTACATTACTATATATCAAAGCTTACCAAGAAATCATAATAAGACATTATGATATTGACACAAGAATACAAAATCTGGCCAATGGCATATATAATAAAGCATCCAGAAACAGAATCATATAAACAGCCATAGACTTATGTTAAGGGTGACATTGCATTGCAGTAAGGAAAAATTATGTTAATAAATCTTAATCTTTATGTCCTGAATACACCAAAATTGATTCCAGATGAAGTGTAACCTAATGTGAACTACAAAACAATAAAGATTGTAGGCAATAATATACGTGAATGTTTTCATGACCAAAATTGTAGCTTTCTTAATGAGGAAACAAAAGGCACTAGCCAAAGATAACACTAATAATTTGTGCCTCATAGAAATTAATAGCTCCTATTTATCAAAATATTCTATGAAGACAATTTAAAAGGCAGAATGAGAAAAAAAAACATGTATATTTATATACATATACATTATATATATAATGCTTAGGAAAAATAAACAAACTATATAAAAAAACTTCTACAGTTCAAGAAACATAGATAGATGACCCCATGGAAAAAAAGTAGGCAAAAGATTTGGAAAAGCATATCACAAAGAGGCCACCTAAATGGCTAATAAACACATATAAAAGTGATCAGTACTATTAGTCATCAAATACATACAAATTAAATCTACTGTGTGACAGATTTGTCTAACATATACATGAGGAAAACTATAAATTCCTGATGAATGAAATAAAATAAGACCTAATAAATAGAGAGGTATTCCATGTTCATAAATAGGATTCAGTGTTGTCAACATATCATTCTTTCCAACTTGATCTATAGGTTCAATAAAATTCAATCAAAATCTCAGCAAAATATTTTGTGGATATTTACAAACTGACTCTAACGTTTAGATGGAGAAGCAAAAGAATCAGAATCAACAGTATAATACTGAAGAACAAATCTGGGGACTCACAGTACCTGACTGAGACTTACTGTAAAACTACAGTAATCAAGACAATGTGATATTAATGAAAGAATAGAGAAGTAGATCAATGGAACTGAATAGCAAAACCAGAATAAACCCATGCAAACACAGTCAGTTGATTTTTGGCAAAGGAGCAAAGGCAATAAATTAGATCGAAGATAATCTTTTCAATAAATGCTATGGAACAACCAGACATACACTTCTTGATGAATAATGAATCTTGAGTCATAAAAAAAATGAATCTAGATAATTTAGACTGACTTTATGCCCTTAACAAAAATTAATTCAAACTGGATAAAATTCAAAACTATAAAACTAGAAGATAACATAGGAGAACACCTAGATAACCTTAGATATGATGATGACTTTTTAGATACAACACCAAAGGCACAATCCATGAAATAAATAATCAATAATCAATAAGCTGGTTTTCATTAAAATTGAAATTTCTGTGAAAGGCCATGTCAAGAGAATAAGGGTATAAGCTACAGACTGGGAGAAAATATTTGCAAAGACACATCTGATAAAGGGCTGTTATCCAAAATGTACAAAGAGCTCTTATTTTCTCAAGATTTATTAGAGAGAGGGGGAGAGAGAGAGAGAGCACAAGCAGTGTGGGGAGGAGCAGAGGGAGAGAGAGAATCCCCAAGCCGACTCAGTATGGAGCGCAGAGCCCAATGCAGAGCTTGATTCCAGGACCTCAAGATCATGACCTGAGCTGAAATCAAGAGTCATACACTTAACCAACTGAGCCACCCAGGCATCCCCCAAATATACAAAGAATTCTTAAAACTCAACAATAAGAATATTAACTACTGATTTAAAAATGGGCCAATGATCTAAACAGACACTTCCCCAAAAAAGATATGCAGAGAGTAAGCAAGCATATGAAAAGATGTTCTACATCATATGACACCAAAAAAGTACAAATTAAAATAATAGGGAGATATCACTACATAGTTATTGGAAGGGACAAAATATAGAACACTGACAACACCAAATGTTGGCAAGAATGTGGAGCAAAGGGAACTTTTATTCATTGTTTGTGAAAATGCAAAATGGTACAGACAACACTTTAGAAGACAGTTTGGTGACTATACAAAACTAATATATTCTTAGCATATGATGAAGTAGTCACTCTCCTTGGGAATTACCCAAAGGCTGAGAACATATGTCCACACAAAAATCCTGTACACAGATTTTTTTTAAAGATCTTATTTATTTATTCATGAGACACACACACACACACAGAGAGAGAGAGAGAGAGAGAGAGAGAGAGAGGCAGAGACACAGGCAGAGGGAGAAGCAGGCTCCATGCAGGAAGCCCGACGTGGGACTCAATCCCGGGACTCCAGGATCACACCCTGGGCCAAAGGCAAGTGCTAAACTGCTGAGCCACCCGTGCTGCCCCTGCACACAGATGTTTACAGCAGCTTTATCCAGAACTGCCAAAATTTGAAAGCAACCAATATGTCCCCAGTAGGTGAATGAATTAATAAACTGTAAAACAATAGAATTATAGTATTCTAGATTACAAACAACAAACAACAGAATATTATTCAATTCTAATAAGAAATGAGCTATCAAGCCATGAACAGACATGGAAGAAACTTAAATGAATATTGTTAAGTGAAAGAAGCCACATACTCTAGGATTCCAACTATATGACATTCTGGAAAGAAACAATTGTGGAAATGGTATAAATAATTGGATCACTGTGGGCAGGGGATAGGATAAATAGGTCACTGAGGATTTTCAGGGCAGTGAAAATATCCTGTATCATATTATAATGATGGATCCATGTCCTTACATATTTGTCTAAGCCACAGAATATACAACAGGAAAAGTAAACCTTACTGTAAATTATGGCCTTTGGGTGATTATGATGTGTCAGTGCAGTTTTTGCTCCTAATAAAGGTACCACTGGTGAGGAATGTTGATAATGGGGGAGGGAGCATGCATAAATGGGAAAGAGGGCCTATGGGAAATCTGTACCTTCCTCTTGGTTCATTGTGAACCTAAAACTGCTCTAAACAAATTAAAGTCTTAAAAAAGATTACATAAAACACACACACACACACACACACACACACACAATGACACCACTATCTATCTGCCAGAAATGCTGGGGGCAAGTATGGTCAGTGAGAATATGAATAAATACAATGCTTTTGGATAGCTGTCTAGCAGTTTATCTCCTAAAGCAAAACATGCTAATATCTCATGACACAACAAATACACTATTGGATATTGAAAATTTGAATATATATGTGCACTGAAAGATGTCAAAAAATTAACAATATCATTATCTGATATAGTGAAATACTGGAAACAACCTAAATATCCATGAATAGAAGAACTTATATAATTTTAGAATACTGGTATTCTAAATGGAATATTTCATGGCAAAAGCATAAGAAATCTATTTCTACAAGCAACAACATAGATAGTCTCACAGACATAGCAATGAGTGGAAGAAAACAGACATATACACAAAAATACTGTATAATTACATTTATACAAATGCCCCCAATAGTCAAAACAATCTGTGTGATAGAAGTCCTAATAGCTGTTCTTTTGGGGGATGTGGGAGGAGCATGGTTGCTAGATGAGTATAAGGGAAGCTTCTAATAATTTTGTATATCTTGATCTGGGGGTAGTTATATATTAAATTAATATATAAAAATAATAGAATACTCTATGTAAGAGTACATTTATGTATGTATATATATGTATATATATAATACACACACATATATGTTACGCATTACACATTCTTAGAAAATGTAAATAAAACACAGAGATCAAAGACAAAGGGCATAAAATATTTTCCTTTTTTTTCACAATTGTATAACAATGACTAAATCCAGTAACAAATCTAATCTAAACAGACCAAGGTGAGGCTAAGAGAAAAAAAACTACTGCTTAATCCTACAATCAAATTCAACAATTTCTATTACTTGTCAATAGATATCTTCTCATTAAGCAGCCATTGTTCATAGATGCCAATTGTTTCAGGTGAATTTTCAAGGTAAAAATTTCCTTCTGTAGGTATATATTGCCTTTCTTAAATCCAGGCACTACTGTACAAATAAATTCTCAAGCCATAAAGGACATCAAAACAGCCAACATACCAACACTATTAAAAAATAAATCCAAAAAAATAAAAAAATAAATCCAAAGTACACATTTTTCTTGCCATGAACCAAATTCAAAATGTGTCCAGGTTATCTGTAGTGAAGCTTGAGTGTGTTTTATTCCCTTCTTGATTCAAAACACCAGAGATCCTTCATGCCAGCTGGTTGCAGCAGAAGCCAAACATAGAAATGAAACAGCAAATTATAAAGCCACCAGTGCTGCTCCCCACTTAAAACACCCTGCCCTGTTATCAAATGTCATACTGTTCCTCATTCCAGCATCCTCCCCTTAGATTTGGCGATCTAACATTATAGTTTTAAGCACTCTATCCCATAATAATAACAAAATAAACCAAATTTTCTAAATCTACTGCCTAGATGCAGGCACAGATACTCTTTAGCTTCGCACACTATTACTCATGTCCTGAGCTAACTTTATTATGGTTACTCTATTATTAATACTTTCCTGGCTAATCAGTATCTTTGAGACCTCTCCATATTTAGCCTCAGCCATTCTATTTCAGTCTCTTACCCGCCCCATTCTTTTGCAAATTTAGGATGAAAGACAAACAGACCAGGTCTAATGGGGCATTATCACTATCCTTGCTGCTCTGGGCTCTTGGGACTCAGGTGAAAAATCTCATGATAGCTTCATTATCATGGGTTAAAGAGGTAATATGTGTCCCTAAAGAGAAGCATATTCACTCATTCACATTGCAAGTTGGAATTAGGTTATAAGAAATCTCCCTTTGATTTCAGTTTAGTATTTCATACTGTTGAGGCATAATGTATACAGCAGTACCTGTTCTGATCCATATATTGTCTTTGTCTTTCAAAAACAACCCAATAAATATAACACCATATTCTAACAATAACTGAAAGAATTACAAAATCTTACCACTGAAAAAGATAAATCAAATTACGAAAGAAATTGTGTGTCATCCTTGCGCAGGGGCCATGCTAATCTTCTCTGTATCGTTCCAATTTTAGTATATGTGCTGCCGAAGCGAGCACAAATTACGAAAGAAATTTACAGACGAAGACATGACTAAGAAAGATCCATGACTTGCTCAAGATCACACCACCACTCACTTGGTATTAAGTAATGCGTGTATTTTATTACTGTGTTATAGAGGTAAACAGAGAAACAAAGGGAGTAATTTCTAGCCCTTGGAAAACTGGGTAGAAGAATATTCTCAAAAATGTTTTACTGATGGGGGTGCATAGTAACAACTTTTGAGACAACTGACTTATGTAGGCTACACTGCTTTGCCAAGCATGCTATTTAGTAGAATACATATCTGTTATATATATCATATACATATATATATATATGATATTTAGTAGGATATATATGTTATATATCTGTAACATATCTGATACATGTTACATCTGTTACATATATCTGTTATAAATACATAGTATATCTGAGCATCTTTCCTTTGTCAAAATATGAACTTCTTGGATTTAATAATCCATATTTTGTACTCTTCAGTGTTAACCTTTTCACATCTAAAATCTGAAGAGTATGAATTAGGTCAAACCCTATTCAAACCCTAATCAAGTTTAGTTTTCATAGCATGAATATTCCAAATTTAATGGATCAGTTTTGCTGGAGTCCAGTTTTGAATTCTTTCAAGAGTGGTAGCACATATCTAAACCTGCACTGTCTTTCAGATTCCCAAATTGATTCATGCAACAACTACCAAATAACATATTTCAATAACTACAACACACTGGCACTATTATATAAATTCCTATAAGAAACACACTGATGGATCCCAATTACCAAGGGAAATTGACTGGTGGTTTGGTGTAAGCAAGGAGGACTATGTTTGGAACCCAGGAAATTTTCTGAGGTTTCTTTTTTTAGTACTTCCATGCCAACTGTAAAGATTAATGGAAAACTATGAGAACCAGAAAAGGAAGTGATTGAGGATTCAGACCTTTCAGGAAGGCAGGAAGGAAGACTTGGATCTATATCACCAGTTCCAAGAAACTGTGGTCCTACATTACATTCTTTTAAGGTCCCATAAAAATACATAAGAGCTTTAATCACTCCCAAACTGGAACAGGTATTTGCAAAACCATTCCTCGGTTCCCTGGATGGTCACCAAGATGAAGTCAATGCTTGGCAAAGCATCCAAAGAGGCTGGCTGCTATCCTTTCTGGGGCATGAGATGGAGAGGTTAGAATTTGGAACTTGACAAATGAAAATGTATCTGTACAATACAAACACATGAGGGTTTTATAGAAGGAATACATACTCTTTTACGTGGGACTTCTTTTATTTTACTGTTGGTGATGACAAAACCGTGAAGTAGTGGAAAATGAATAGACCAGGTTATGGAAAGGGAGGAACCAACCATTGCATAAATATTAGAAAAGGCAGTATATACAGGAATTGATCATCACTGAAAGAAGCTGTTTTTGCAATATGTGGACAGCAAGTAGATATTTGGGATAAACAAAGAGCCAATCCTACATATTCAATGACCTGGGGGTTCGACAGTATAACTAGTGTTAAATTTAATCCAATTGAAACATTTCTCTTGGGGAATTGTACTTCCAACAGGAATACAGTGCTTTATGATATGAGGTAAGGTATTCCTCTGAAAAAGATCATCTTAGAGATGAGAACGAATATGATTTGTTGGAATCCTATGGAAGCTTTAATTTTTACTGCAGCAAATGAAGATTACAACTTATATACTTTTGATATGTATGCACTGAACACTCCTGCAGTGCTACATAAGGATCACGTATCCACAGTGCTTGATGTACATTACTCTCCCAATAGGAAAGAGTTTGTGTCTGCCAGTTTTGATAAATCTATTTGAAACTTTCCTGTGGACAAAAATAGAATCAAGGAAATCTATCACACAAAAAGAATGCAACATGTTATCTGTGTAAAATGGACTTCTAACAGCAAATATATTACATGTGGATCTGATGAAATGAACATTTGTCTGTAGAAAGCTAATGCTTCTGAATATTGGGTATGCTTACATAACAAGAAAAAGCAGCCAAAGATTACAACCAGAAGTCGAAAGAGAAATTTCAGCATCATTCTCATGTAAAGTGCCTTGCTTGTCACCAATTTCTATCAAAATCTATCTACAGCCATATCCAGGAACAGCACATCATGAAAGAAGCCCGTCAACGAAAGGAAGTGAATCATCTCAAACACCGCAAGCCTGGATCTGTTCAGATTGTGTCAGAAAAGAAGTAGTACTTAGTGACAGTTGTGAACTAATACTTGGTATTCCCACCAATCCTGACATATAATTATTTGTTACATTTTTATTTGCAAACTTAGCAAATAAAAATACTCGCTCTAGAAAATAAGTTGAGTTACATGTATAGAACGCTACCCTAAAAAATTAACCTGAAAGTAGCTTAGTTGATATCCAACATTTTATCCATGATCTGCTTTCTTATTTCATTGAGGAATACAGCATTTGTCAATCTAATCTACTTTTACTGTTAGAAAATGCAGATATACCTTCACTCTGATCTATTATTGTAGATATACTATATGTTTGGATTTACATTTAAGCCCAAACATCTCTTTTGCTAACTTTAGTATTACTTGGGATAATTATTGCAATGATTCTTCCTATGATTATCCATAACATGTGGAAGAATTATGTCAGAATTTTTTTCAATTCAATTGATTTTCTGTGCTTTATTTGGGTTTTTGGGACTTTAAAGATGATCACTTATATAACTTTTATAAATAATTATAATTTAGAGTCAAGATAATGAAACATCCCTTTCTCAGAAAAAAATTCCTGTAGGGGACAAATTGTGTTGACTGTTTCCAAATTAAAAACATTTTTCATTATTAAGGTTTGCTGATTTTCTAATAACATTATGTAAGAGTGTTACTGTCTGCCATATCTATTTGTTGATTTTTTGGCTTACATAAGCCTGGTGAAGGCAAGGATTATGTGTGGCTCATGCTTATCTGTCCCAACTTCCTTCTGGGGAGACTTCCTGTATCACAAAAGCCAGAAAGATCAAATAAACAAACAAACAAACAAAACCTTTTCCTGAACAGATTCCAGGTAAGTTTCCACATGTGGCTTATATTCTTGAATCATATACATGGGTCTGTTCACATGTGGAATTATGTTAACATGGGGAAAATAGCTGAGCTTGTACAAGGCATCCATTTTGCTGGTGCAAATCTATCAGGTCTGATGAGGCTTTGGAACCTAGGGTTCTAGAAGTTGCTCTCTGATCTTGGAACTACAGCTAAAGTGCTAAGACCTACACTAATCAATTAAACAAGTCTTTCTGATCCTCCATCTCCTCCCGTTGAAAAACTTTTTTTAAAAATAAAAATTGCATATATTTAAGGTGTATAACATGATGATTTGATTACCATCTTTTTGATTGTGGCAGATATGGCAGTCAGTTATGGAGGCCCTGCCATTCGAATGGTTTGAAAAAACCCAATTTCTTATATAAAATCCATTTTTGCTGAAAATATAGCAGTTTCTGATTCTCACAATTTATTTTTGACTGATACAGGGCATTCAATTTTTGTTGACTGGAAGAATGCATACAGTTGTAAGGAGGCATAAAATACATTTAAAAAGAAAACACTAAAAAAGAAGTTCACTTGTGCTCCTGGGGAGGCAGACTCTAAGATAGCAATTTGCACACAGTTGGTTCACAGGCTGGTATTTTCAGGATCAATAACTGGCAATGAAGGTGAACTGTGATGCATATCTAACAAAGGCATCAGCAATCATACCATGAAATGCTAGAACTAGAGTGGTTTTCGTGAGTTTCATGAGTTGTCAACAACTATGAAGAATGACAGACTTACTATACCCTTGAGTCAACTAGTAACTGGATGTGAACTGACTTCTTCCCAAAGAGTATGATCATGGGCTAGGCAATGCTCTGCTTGGGCTAGGGAAATTCCTAAAGAACTTTCTGACTCATTTGGGAACTGTCACCCACCAACACTGCCAGGAGCTGGGGAAATGAATAGTTTAGTTCTGGGAGGGGGCAAGGGTGGATCTGGACAGTACGCCCTGGCATCCAACTCATAAAGAAAGCGTTAAAGAAAAATAGCCATGTGACTTTGAACCAGAAAACCTGGATTTGAGTACCATTTCTTCCACTTACTAGCTGTGGAAATTTGGACATGTAATTTAACTCTCTGAATTTGCTTCGTTGTCTATAGAAATATAATAATAACATATGATTATATATATAATAATATTACATGTTGAAGGTTTATTATAAATGCAAAAGAAATGGCAATCTGCACATCTTTCAAAAAGGTAAGTGTAAACTTAGTAGCTACTAGAGAATTCATACAGGTCTTAAAATTGCTTACTGAATTCATTGAGCTGTACATTACTAACATGCACACTTTTCTACATGTGTATTTTACTTCATAACAAGAAACAAAAAATGCTCACCTAGAGGGTAATCAGAATGAGTGAATTTACTATTCACTTAAAAGGTTGGCCACCTTTTAAGAGAAGTGTGTCAGTGTATCCTAAGGATGGTTTATTTATTTGTATTAAAACTAAAATCTCAGTTATTATTTTGAAGGAAGTCAGGCTCAAAATGACATGGCGTCTTTTTAAATCACTGCTTGCTTTACCCATATGGACACATTGGAATAATATAGAGAAAATTATAGAGAAAGTAAATCAAAGAGAAAGACAAAAATACAGCACATTTTGTTTATTCATTCATTCTTACATTTATGAATTTATCAAATAATGGGTTACTGTGAACAGACTTTTGGAATGATTCAAATATCATTAGGACATGCATTGACTTTAAATGAAAATAAACTATCCAATCCTTTTGTTCGAGCATTATTTCACCTCGACAGGCCTGGAAGGGCATTCCAAATTAAGAGATATCAAGAGCTAGGTTCCCAAAACTAACCCCATTCCCCAAAAACTTTTCATCGCTGTTATGTAGCATGTTATTTTCTTTAAAAAATACATTAAATTGAAACCATGGTTCCCTGTAAACTTCTCAACATAGTCTCCCACAGTTCCACTTATATATTGGGTTTCAATGCAGTAACCAAGGTCCTATGATGTATATCCCAAAGACAGCATGGTGATGGTGGAGGGGATAATATATGGTACCACCTACACAGTTTCCTTTATACTTCTTGTGACAGCACCTGTCATTAGAAGTATTGATGGTCACATATTTTTTACTTTCTGTCAAGACCCATTGTGGTTGTCTCTTCTTCCTCAAGTGGATGAATAAATAAATAAACCATCCTCAGGCTAAAACCATAACACACCTCTCTTAAAAGTTGGCCAACCACTGGTTCCGTGAATAGGGTACTAAGTTTTCTTGTATCCGATTACCCTCTAGTGAGCTTTTTTTTTTTTTCTTTTCATAAAATAAAATGTCATGTAGAAAAGTGTAGAAACTCAGATTTACTGAGTCAGATTCTCCAGGGACAGGGTCCTACCATCTTTGCTTTAATACATTACTCCCCTAAAATGAAGAAAGATGGGACTAAGGAAACAGGGTTATGCTAGGCCTTGACTGTTAAATGCAGGTAAGCAGAAAATGCTAGTTAACTTGCTAGTGACATACGTACATATTTACTACTAGAAAATAATAATTCCTTATTTACTAAATAAAGTAAACATCTTTTTTTAAGTATATGTAAACTTCAGGTTGTCTTGTCTCTTAGATAATGAGGTAATAATTCCATCTCCCACATTCAATGAGCAGTTACGAGAATTGTCTAGGAGGTTTCCTGATGACAATTTTCCCTGCTTTAATTGTTCTGTAAATATAATGGCTATAATGAGTAAACAGAGGGAGAAGCCAACTGAAGGGAACACTGTGTTTTTTATAATCCTCTCTTCTGACTTCCATTTACTTGGCTTTATTTTCCAATTGGAAATGGTGAAGTCCTCAATATTTTCTGAAAGCCAGAAACAATGTTTACACGACCTACATAATTTACATGGTAAATTCCACTTCATGAGTAACTAAATTTTAACTTCAGAAACAATATTACCTTCCTGAGTTTTCAAACAAGAAAAGCCACCTTTAAACATGACCAAAGTCAGCAGTCTTTCGATCTTGAAAATTAACAGATTAAAAAAAAATAATGATCCATTTTACATGTTGATTTAAATAATGATTCATTTTAAGTTTCAATAAGCCTTTGATTATCTGCTATGTACCAGGAACTGATTTACGTAATCAATGAAACCAGAGCACTTTTTCCCCCTTTCTCTGTGGTGTATAAATCTGACCACTGTACAACTCTCATTTCTTTCCCCCCCCAAAAATTGGACATGTGTGAATTTTTTTTAAATGTTTTATTTATTTATTTATTATAGTCACAAAGAGAGAGAGAGAGAGAGAGAGAGAGAGAGAGAGAGGCAGAGACACAGGCAGAGGGAGAAGCAGGCTCCATGCACCGGGAGCCCGACGTGGGATTCGATCCCGGATCTCCAGGATCACGCCCTGGGCCAAAGGCAGGCGCCAAACCGCTGCGCCACCCAGGGATCCCAACATGTGTGAGTTTCAAGAGAAATTGGAAGTATGATAGTATGATAACAGATAATACAGGGCATTGCAACCCAGGAAAATTAGCATGTAAGAAAGTAGTTAGAACTAAAAGAAAATGAGGAGACAAACATGAATTTATCTGAACAAAATAACTTCCATTAATTTTGGTCTTCTGATGCTCATGCTTTCACATAATTACTAGGTTAATATGAGTCATTACTAAACATTATAGGAAAGAGAAACTCTAAAACACTTGGATTCCAATAAGCAGAGTGGTAAATATTAAAGAAACCAACCATGTGGTAACTTGTCTTAAAATACATAGAAGGGGTGGTAGAGTATAATGGACATAAGCCTAGTGTTTGGATTTACACTGAACTAAGTTGATTCCAAAGTCAACCCAAGCGTACCAACTTTTTTTTTAATTTTTTTTTATTTATTTATGATAGTCACACACAGAGAGAGAGAGAGAGAGGCAGAGACACAGGCAGAGGGAGAAGCAGGCTCCATGCACCGGGAGCCCGACGTGGGATTCGATCCCGGGTCTCCAGGATCGCGCCCTGGGCCAAAGGCAGGCGCCAAACCGCTGCGCCACCCAGGGATCCCCAAGCGTACCAACTTTGGACAGTTCACTTAACCTAACTGGATGCAACTCTAAATTTAATTTCTAGTTCTACTACCTCTGACAAACTAATTGTCAGATTGGAATAAGGTCTTCATTTTAAGACGATTATTTAAAATATCTATCTCACAGAGTTTTGTATCTAGTAAATGTGACTGTATTAGTATAACAGAACAAGATCCCTGTGCTATGTACCCTTCACTACTATACTTAACTCTATTCAGCTGTGATACTATGAAAAGTGATCAATATTAAGAAGAGGCCCCCCATACAGAAGACTCCTGTTTTCCTCCTGTAACAGAAAGAAGTATATTAGCTCCCTATATCAGGTATGAAAATCAGTCTCCCTCCTCCATCATGGATATATGGATATTTATCTTAGCACCAAGTAGGTCTAAAGGAAATCTTGTTGGAAGAATACAATATTCTAAAACATGTTTTTTGTATTCCAGGTGTGTTCCTGATAAGCTAGATCATTCTGTTTCATAATGTATTATATAGACTTACACATCCATTCAGATGGAGCAGGCACACATGTTAAGAAGCCACATTCTAGTACAGTGCCAATAACAACATAAACATTCAATAAAGGAGTTGGCCATGTTGCAGCCGACTTTATAGACACGGGCTGGTCCAACAGAAAGAGAAAGTATTGATCCCAAACATGTTTCTGTCTCAAGCACTGGGGTGCAGCACAGACAGATCCTGGGTGATAGGGAAGATGAGGAGAGTGGGTGAACAGAGAAAGGTTCTAAGATTTTTTGTGAGAAATATGGCAAACAGACAACTTCTGTTTTCCTCCAAAATAAAAGAATTCATTCCAGGTAGTATTTTTATACTGAAAGCTTTCACACTTCAGAAGTATTATTAATTGCTCTTTTGCTCTGACAAAGACATGAACTAAATCCATAAATCCATAGTGTGTTTTATCTACTAAAAAAAGGTTATAAAGCCCAGAGCTTGAGGGAATAAGAGTGTGCAAGAGTGTCACATATTGTGTGCTTTCTCATAGGAAGTCTTGATAGCATAGAGATATCACACCTCTATATCACACCTTAGGCAAGTTACTTACCATTTACAAACATCAGTTTCCTTCCCTTAAAGTTGAAAATGAAAAAGATAATAAAAACAACTTTATACTATCACAGGGAGGAAAATATGTGATTTTAAACTAAAGAAACTTACTCTTGATTCTGCCTTCCAATCGGGTGGCATATTTTTTTGTGCCTAACAAAGCCTGAGAGAATGACACCATTTCAAAGAATTTACTTTAGAAAAAGCTTTAATTTTAATGCTTCTGGGAATGCTTTATACCAACAAAGTGTAGAAAAACAAAGAGAAGTGTTCTTTGTTTTAGAAAGTTCCTATGGGATCCCTGGGTGGCTCAGTGGTTTGGTCCCTGCCTTTGGCCCAGGGTGTGATCCTGGAGTCCCGGGATCGAGTCTCACATTGGGCTCCCTGCGTGGAGCCTGCTTCTCCCTCTGCCTGTGTCTCTGCCTCTCTCTCTGGCTTTTGAGATAATCCTCCAAACTGATCCTCTCTTTGCTTGGGGAGTTTGGAAGCAAACTATTTTCCCTGGAACTGGATATAAGACAGCTTTGACAAATTCTAGATGAGAAAAAAAAATAATTGTTTAATAGACAGTGGCAGAGTCTGTAAAAGAGGAGGGAATCTAGGAAGAAACAGAGTCCATTAACATGAGGGGGGCAAGTAGAGACCAGTAAGAAATTCCCAAAGTTGGAAACAAGAAAAGACATTTTCCAAACAGCAATCCACTATTAAATATTTAATATATTGCTAGCTTATAATGTCAACCCACTCTGCTTATTCCAACCTTTGTAGAAGTTCTGTTATGCACAATACTTTATGTTATTGCTAATTTACTTTCCAGATAAACTAAATAGATAGTGACTAGGGACAAAAGGAATTGTCTCACATTTATTTTGACATAGCACAGAGAGAAAAGAATTGTAGCCCCTGGGAGTGAAATTTTCTCATGTTATTGAGATATAATTATTTAAAGGTACAACCAGGTGATTTGATACATGTATATGTTGTAAAAGGATTACCACAATAAGGTTAGTTAATACACCTATCCCCTCACATTTTTGTGTTGGTGAGAACATTAACATTCTAGCACTTTAAGAGAACATTTAACATCTAGCACTTTAAGTATCTAAAAAAGTTTTATGGGATGCTTGGGTGGCTCAGTGGTTGAGCGTCTGACTTTGGCTCAGGGCATGATCCCAGGCCCTGGGATCAAGTCACACATTGGGCTCCCTGCATGGAGCCTGCTTCTCCCTGCCTGTGTCTCTGCCTCTCTCTGTCTCTCATGAATAAATAAATAAAACCTTAAAAAAAAAAGTTTTGTCAACTACCATCACCATGCTATATACATCAGATCCTCAGAACTTATTCATCTTGTAACTACATGTTTGCAACCTTTGATCAACATCTCCCCATTTCCTCCATCGCCTAGCCTCTGACACCCACCATTCTACTCAGGGAGCAAGATTTTAGAGAGGAAATAAATAAATCATGAAAAAAAACCAAGCATTTAATACGAAAGATAATTAAATAAATGTAATTCCTGATAACCCACAAGAATATTGAATTCTGTATTTTTCAAATTACCAGGATTATATTCCATAGCCGATCTATTTCAAATATTAAAAGAAAGGGTAATTCCAGAATGTCAAAGACTTTAGAGATACCCAGGCTACTGACACCATGCCATGCCACATGAACATTCAATGGGATGACAGAAGCAAAAAACGAAAAATAAATGTTTGCTGTTATTTCAAATATTAATAATTACCTTGTTCTTAATGTCAAGGTATTTGAGTGGATTAGCAGAGAGGAGTATGGTAAAAAAGAATATAAAGAAGGAAGGTGTATTAGTTTCCTATTGCTGCCGTAACAAATTACCACAAATTTAATTTATTATTTTTCAGATCCGGAGTTCAGAAGTCCATAAAACAGTTTTACTGGGCTAAACTCAAGGTGTCAGCAAAGCTGTGTTCCTCTGGAAACTCTAGGGAAGAATCTTCTTCCTTACTTTTTTACCAAGGTCTGGAGGCTACATGCACTCCACAGCTCATGGTCCCATCACTTCAACCTCTGCTTCTCTGAGTCTGATACTTCTACTTCTCTCTTATAAGGACTCTTATGCCTATACGGGGCACTCTCTGGTTATTACAAGATAATATTCCCATCTCAGAAATCCTTATTCATATCTGCAAAGTCCCTTTTACCCCGTAAGGTAACATATTCACAAGTTCCAAGGATTAGGATGCAAATGTCTTTAGGAGGCTATTATACTGTCTACTGCAAAGGTAGCTAAATGATTGGATAAAAATAATAGGAAGGAAAGCATGACAGCACCGGAGAGAAGTAGCAGGTAGTGATGTGTGCATGTGTACATCTATGTGCATACTCAGGAGAGCAGGGCAATGGAATTCTTATCGATGCTGGTCTTTTCATTCAAGAGGCAGAGTGTAATAAAAAGTGCTTGGAATTGGAAGAATTGCTTTGAGTTTAAATTCTACAATATTCTGGCTTTGTGGTATTGAGCAAACCATTTACTTTCAATGAAAAATCACAGTAAACTTTTTTTGAGTGAGTACTTTTTGCAGGCACTATACCAATAAATGCTTCACCTGCACCCTCTAAGGTACTCATTATTGCTCCGTAAAGGTTGGTCCCCTTGTAAAAGGAAGCTGAGACTAGATTAGCATAGGCATCCAAAGTCACTGAAAATTAATCTCAATAACTGACTCTAGGTTTATCATTAAAATAAGGGTATGAACAGTGCCATCCTCATGGGCTTGCTGTGTAAATTAGTATGTTCCAGGAGAACACTAAGCTGTTATAAAATTAAATGGTGATATAAAATTATAGTATTTAACCAGAGAATTACATGAAACCACACTTGTAAATGATCCTAGTGGGTGCCTGACAAACAGCAAGTATTTAAAAAATATTATTTCCCTCAGCCTCATCCTTTATTCTTAGAAAAAGATTCTTTTTAGGGTGGTAGATGTATTGGACCTTGGAATGGCATACACAATTTCACATTCTTCTTGTTCAAACCTGGAAGTCACATTAGCCTCTCCAGATACAGTATTTTCCCCTTTTCTATACCTCAAATTCTTTATTTCCAGTTGATCTTTCCTATAGCCCTGAGGAATTAGGAGAGTGTAAACTTAGAGTGCGGATAAAGTATATGTCAGTAAAGGGGGACTTAGAAGGAAAGAGCATGGTCTAAACTTCCAGGTTCAGGAATCAGAAGGTCAGAAGAACTCACAATTAAAGTCTTCTACTCAGCAAATGAAATCACTTCCACTGCTCACTTTTCCTACATTTTACGCGCTTTTGCTTTCATGATAACTTGCAAATTATCAAATCAGCTATTTACATCATAAGGCAAAGAAGATTTCCAGTAGAGAAATTTATTTTTAAAAATTCCAAAGGATAGAGAAACAGAGATGGCCTAAATTCTGCTTTGTACATTTGCAATAACACTATCAGTTCCTTAACAGATCAAATAAGCTTTTATGGGTTAGTCAAGGAACTTAGTCTATTTTGGCATTACTTCCTCACCAACATCACATGTATCATAGTTATAATAACTTAATAATTTACTGTGTCCCTGAAACAGAACCTGTACTCTGTAAATATTTCATTTAAAAACCACAAAACAACTCTATCATCATGCCTATCATCCAAGTCAATTCTTAATTGCCGAAGTTTTCACTCTGACATTTTCCTAGTGAGTTGACACTACTAGCTAAAAAAGAGTGTACAGGGATCCCTGGGTGGCGCAGCGGTTTGGCGCCTGCCTTTGGCCCAGGGCGCGATCCTGGAGACCCGGGATCGAATCCCACATCGGGCTTCCGGTGCATGGAGCCTGCTTCTCCCTCTGCCTGTGTCTCTGCCTCTCTCTCTCTCTGTGACTATCATAAATAAATAAAAATTTAAAAAAATAAAAATAAAAAAGAGTGTACATATGTTACACACTATCATGTCAGTCCCAAAAATCATCATCTAGAATTTATTCTTCTCATTTGGGCATTAGCATTCCTACTCAAGATTAAATTTGTATTTAGTTCTGAATCCTTTAATTTGGATAGAATAATGTAGCTTCCCTTTGAGAAAAAGCATTGGGCGGAAAGGATTTCAATCCGCTCTTTCTTGGTTTTCTGATGGCATAAGAGTAGTTGTGGTTTGAAGTTTCTGTTTGAATAAGGAAGGCTTCCATGGAGATGGACTTGGAGGAAGGCATGGAGATTAATGATAAAATTTGAAGTTCAGAAATGTGGAGCCCACCCTTACGAATATTGCCACAAATGACACCCTAGGTCTAAAAGTTCTAGGTCCAGGAACCAGGTCAGAAGAAAGAACCACAGAGATGAGCACCTTGACAGCAGTAAAGAGAAAACAGACTCCAACTCTATGGACTATAAGATAATTCACCTGGACAGGTCGCCCCATGGGCAAGAATAAATACTCTCTTATATATGCTTTATAGCCGAGGCCAGCAATTGCCCTGAAATCCTGAGTGTAGAAGCCTCATTTTACCAGTGCTTCAAGTCCCTGCCCTCTTACCTATTTGGCCATTCTGTGGATAAACTTCCTTTTCTATTCTTGGGTCCAGAGGGCACCATGGGACATCAGTTGAGGTAAGGAGGAAGGTGATTCTTTGTGCATTGAGGCATATCTAAGACATGCTAAGGAACCCTGAGCTGGTTTGGGAGAGGAGTGGACACAACCATTTGTCATCATGTAAAAAATAATGGTTGTTTTGACATTGGTCTCCATTTCCCCCCTTTCATTGACAGGAGCCTGATTTGCTTTGGGGGATTACTCATTCCTTGCACAACTATCAGATTAGAGAAAGTGACAAAGGCTAAAAAGACCCAAAATGATTAACAAATGAAAACAACAACAACAACAAAAATCACTCTACACAGAAAAAACACTGGATAAAAGTCAACATCTATTCAAAGTTTAAAGAAGGAAAAAACTTACAAAAATTTGCCATTAGTATGAAAATGTGTATTTAATAAATACAAAGTATCTACAAGAAAAAAAATCTTCAAAAACCATAATACTAAATGGTGGGACTATTAAAAACTGTCCTCACTATCAGGAGTGAGACAGAGATCTTCACTATTGATGCTTCAGTTTAACATTGTATAAGAATCATATTTTGTATTCTGTATTTCTATATAATATATTTTAATTTTCAGAGATTTTCTTTAATAAACTGTATGAATTCTTTAATAGTTTTGTGAGACCAGAATAACATTTACTAATTTATGACTTATCTAAAACTAGTCTTAATCCTGAGCCTTTCAGTTAATTAAACCAATAATTTCACTTTTAAAGTCAGTTTGAATTGGTTGTCTGCTATTTACCTCCAAAAGAGATTCTGCACTGATACAGATAGCATTGTTTCACTTTAGTTATTAAATATTACACTCTTGAACAGCCCACAACAGTGTATATTTTAGAACCTGAACTTTACAAAGGTCTACCTTTTAAATGCTGGAATCCCTCCAAACACAACGCCTCAATAAACACATAAAATATAAGCAAAAGCAAAAATTTTCTTCCAGATAATTGCCCGGAGTCTATTCACCTCTACTGTCCTACTGTCCTTGCCTATTACTTTGAACTCTTTTCTGCCTTGGCTCTTTATACCTTTGCTTTATGAATCTGCTTTTGGTGGTTAATTTGGAAATTAGTTAATCCTTCCTCTTGGCTTAATTCATTTCTGAACTCTGAATGTATTCATGGAGTGTCTGGGAAGTAAACTTCTGTTGGTTTGGTGTAGGTAATGTCCAATCTTATCGCCTCCTAACTATCAATAAGAAACCGTTCCTAGAGAGGAGGATTTCTTCATTGAGTCTTATAGGTATGTCATTTTTCCTGTAGAAATATTCAGAAACACGAAATTTTATAATGCCAAAGGAACCTTTAAAATCACTGTATACGTTATTTTAGTAGAGAGGAATCTAAAGTTCAGAGCAATAGTGTGGCTTGTTGAGATCACAAAATTAGTTATATGTATCATACATCAATACTAAGAGCACCTGGGTGGCAGTCAGCTGAGTGTCCAACTCTTGGTTTCAGCTCAGGTCCTGATCTCAGAGCCATGAGCTCAAGCCCCCATCAGGCTCTGTGCTCAGCATGGTGTTTGCTTAAGTTTCTCTCTCTCTCTCCCTCTGCCCCTGCCCCCCCCCCTTTAAAAATAAATACATCTTTAAAAAAATCAATACTAAAAGTGGTTTGATTGTGGTTAAAATGTCATTTATGTCCTTTAATAACAATATAAATAACAATGAAGTACTAATAGAGAGCAGGGAACTTTTTTGTCCTATGTATACCTGGGAGTGAATAAATGATTGAATCATCACTGAAAGTGAAAGCTCTTCTTTTGTTAACACTTTTTAAAACCACCTATTCACTGTTTGTTTTGATAGAGAAATTTAGTGATACTCAGAACTGGTTTAAATAATCTAAACTTTAAAGGTTAAGATCTAACTAGTCTCCCACTTCCTACTGTTTATATTATTTTTTGCCTAAAATAAGGACTTTGTAAGTAGGACTAACTTGGAACTGTTCCTCAAGTAATTATCACTTCTTTAAATTTCTTCCTTAATATCGAGTCTCTATTCAAGCAGAACTATTAACTCACCAAAAACACAATTTTCCCCCATATTTATCCACATTCTATTTAACTTTTTGGTTCATTTACAAGAGCCTCTAAGGAATAATAGATGAAGTGGCTCAGAAAAAAAAAAAAAATTCTGTCCATGTCTATGGAAAGTGAGGGAAAAGAGTAGAAATGTGCATTCACTATCAAAGTGAATTTATCCCTTTTCTGATTAAAAGTTGGGGCAAATCTTGGCCTGGAAACCAAGAATTTTGTTTCTGACCAATTGTTCCACTTGTGCTTTGAATTACATCCCAATCTCTTTTCAGAACTGGAGAAAATTCATTTCCTGTATCTTTATCTCTTGTTGCTTACCTAAATACTTCCAATCAGCATTTAAGTGGATCAACCTTTTAGAACCTAAAATCACACACTTATGAAAAAAAATAATGAGAATAAAAAAACAAAATTCTCTTTCCCCAATTATTATCCTTTGTCTATTTCTTTCCCTTTACAGTCAAACTTCCTGAAATAACTAGGCACGCTACTCCATCTTTACCACATACCTACTTCTCAATACACTCCTTTTTTTTTCCAAATTTTTATTTAAACTCTAGTTAACATATAGTGCAATATTAGTTTCAAGAGTAGAATCCAATGGTTCAACACTTACATACAACATTCAGTGCTTATCATAACAAGTTCAATACACTCAGTATTGAATTCTATCTCCATCACTCCTGACTTCATTTTCTTGCTAAAGTCACCGGTAACCTACCTACTGCTAAATGCTATTTCATTTTTGTCTGCATATTGTGAAGCTTTTAAGCTATATATTGTACAGTTGGTCATTCCTTCTGGGACGTCACACTATTTTGGTTTCCTCCCTGTAGTTCTGACAGTTCTTAAGTCATCTGTGCTGACCAATATAGATTCATGGTACTTTATAAAATGGCAGCCATTGCAATTGTTTACTAGGATTATTGTAAGAAATAGAGATGTTATAGAGGAAAACCCCTACCACAAAATTATAGAATGTAACAGATCCTCAAATGTTATTAAAACATTTATTATATTATTATATGATGATATAATTGTCAAGACTGTCCATTTTGCAAACTCTTGATCTAGAGACAGCCATTCTCTATGATTAATACAAATATATAGTCAGAGCTAACATATTTTGATCAATTCAACCGTTTCAGGACAGATTAATGGAATTCCTTTCCAACTGTAAAAACTCCCAAATTGGGGGTCAGGACAAAAGTTCTTTAATAATAAGTTCTTTTATGAATTTAAAATATGGTCTTTAAAATTGATATAAATATAATTAATTTTGAAAAATACATGTAAGACTTAATTTTGGACTTCAGGAGTTCTGGGGATGAGTTATCCTTTTTTCTCCACAGAAAAATTTTTTACTTCTTTGGTAACATATACTGCCCCCTGTGAACCCATAGGTAGGATAATCAATTAAGCTTGAGCAGTTTTAGAACTATAATCCCCCTTCAAGAGTAGTTATAATAGTCCAAATGGAACCAATCAATTATCCCCATTCCTGGTTTTATTTTTTTTTTCCATTCCTGGTTTTAATGTCCCTATCTCACTCCCTCTCCCTTAAGGTTGAGAAAAAACTATAACTTGCTTCTAACCAAAAGAATATAACAAAGGTGACAGGATGTCACTTCCCTGATTATATTATGTGAAACAGGATGTCACTTCCCTGATTATATTATGTGAAATCATAACTTCCTCTTGCTAGAAAACTTTCTCTACTGACTCTAGCTTTGACAGAATAAGCCACCACACAAGTCCCATATGGCAAGGAAGTACTTTGACTAGTTTTAAAAGTCTCCTAAGAGGACTTTGAGTTCAAAAAGCATTTAGTAGGACATATATAAAATAAACTTAATTGAGATTTCCCAAAGTTGACAATTTCTATGAAATTATTAAAAATTTATTTTCTGGATTTTGTAATGTTTGTGGCCTTTGTAACCTTTTGGATTTATTTTAAGTAATTTTATTCTATATCCTTTATCTTATAGATACAACCTAAATATTATGAGCTTCAGGCTCCAGAAAGCCTAGGTTTTGTCCCTATTTAGCATATAAAAAATACTCTATAAATATTGGCTGATATTTTTAAATAAGTAATTGTTAATGTTTCTGTATTATGTATCTAGGACATTCTATTTCAGGATTTTACATATAACAGAATTATCTGGAAGTCAATAACTACTGAAACAACTGGGCTTTTCCTTTTTCCAAAATCAGTACTCATAATATAACTTTGTTTTAAAAAATTACTCAAGATTTAGGTCAAAGATGAAGTAACCACATTAGAAACTCTGAAGGAAAAAGAAAAACAGAGAAAATATCCAAATGTTTTCCATTTATGTGGGTGGCAGAGGTAAGGTTAGTGTCCAGATTTTCCTTCTCAGACTATTATCCAACAGCTAACTTTTGCTTTTTTACGGAAAGTAATGCAATAGTTTTGAAAATGACAGAAAATTGCCACAGTCTACTAAAAACTGAATGAATGAAAAGCTTATTAAATAAGCAAAAGGATAGTAAAAAAATGAATGTTTTTACTAATTCAAAAAAACAGTTCTATCAATATCATTTATTCTTTTCCTATCTTTCAGTAAAAACTCTTCTAACCAATTTCTTAGACTATGAAATAGATAACCACCCCCCCACCCAAGAACACTTACTCAGATCAGATAAATGTACTTCCACTTCCTATCCTTAAGAGCTAGCTGCTGGCCCTTATTCCAGTCAATATTATTGTGTTTGCCTTACTGTTGACGTTAAGGTCTTGCTATTTCTCATTATGGAAAGGAATATGAGATGGTCATTATGTATAGGAGGAGAATCTTAGTCTAAAATAATCCCACTGGGATAAGGAAGTGATAGTAGAAATTATGATGGGAATTATTATTCGGAACAGACCTCATCAATGGAGTCCTAAGCTTTGCTATAATATACTCATAAATCAAAGTATAGGAATCATAGTACAAAATTGGGTCGTGTACAAGGAAGAATGCATAACAGAAGCATCAGTCTTCTGAGAGAGACTAATTTACTTTAATCAATTCAGGTGGTCCAAAACAAGGTAGAAACTTTGTTTCATCAAAGGTCATACAAGAAGCATCAGAGAAGTAATCCCCTACTCTGATAATTGCCTTTTTTATGCCTAATATTTGAGGGCATCAGATCTATACCTGTACCTCCAGTCCACAGAAAATAATTAATAAATGCTGGTTAAACAGGTGATTGCCATTGTTTTGCTTATAAAAACCTTAATCGTTGAGCTATATAACATATTCCTGAGAAATTAAGTGAAGTAACAAATCTGAAAGCCTCTGGTCCCATACTTCTTGACAAGCATGCAGTGGGTTTTTCAGAGTCTAAGAATAAGTAATTTAATGTTCCCAGCTTTATTGAGATATAATTGGCATACAAAATCTGCCTATAATTAATATATGCAATTAATGAGCTTGGATATATATATATATATGTGTATGTGTATATATATGTATGTATATACACACACACACTCATGTTACCATCACCACAATCCAGGTAATAAACATCCATCCAAAAGTTTCCTTTTTTCTCTTTGTTATTTGTTTGTCTTATGGTAAGACACTTGACATATGCTCTCTTAATAATTTTTATGGACATAATACTTTATTATTAACTATAAGCATTATGTTATACAGCAGGTCTCTGGAACTTAGGCATCCTGTATAACTGTAACTTTACAGCCACTGAACAAATACCCCATATCCTCTTACTCCTACCCCTGGATAATCATCATCTTAATATCTACTTCTATACTGTTGACTATTTTAGATGTCTCATTTAGGAGGAAGCAGGCAGTATTTGTTCTTCTGTGACTGACTTAATTTGCTTGACATAATGTCTCTCAGGTTCATCAACAGATGCATAGATAAAACGTGGTGTATATATACAATGGAATGTTATTCAGCCATTAAACAGAAGGAAATTCTACTATTTGCCACAACATGGATGCACCTGTATGAATATAAAATTATAACATTTTTAAAATACCTCAATAAAATAAACCCATTGGCACTGTAACTATCAAGTGAACTCAGACTTAAAGGACAGTCAAATAAACTCAAGAAAAAGCATTTTGTTTGAGTTCCAAACTATCAGAAATACAACTAGTTTTACATATGACTACAGAGAATATTTTTATATATCTGGACCTTCCCTTCTTCCTTCCTCCGCGTCTTCCTCCCTCTCTCTTTCCTTCCTTTCCTTACCTTCTTCCTTTCTTCTTTTCTACAGTGTTTTCTGATATTGGCATCCTATGGATACCAATAAATTATTGTCAAAATCTTTACTGATAAAAGGAAACAAAATAAGGAAGCTAATATATTAGGAAGTCTAATTGGATGAAGAAAGTAAAAAATAGCAATCCTACCTAAAAAATTTTGAGCTAGAACTTTCCTAACATGAATGAATAATAAAGACAAACCTCATAAATATTAGAGATAATATTTCGTTCCAATACCAACTTTCATTGTTATAATTGGTTAAGAATTTAAAATTTGGTCAAAAGTAGTTAAAAGCAATCTTAATTTGGTGTTTTAAAGAAAGCAACATGGAAAAAATACATAAAACAACCTTTTTAGAAATGCATGTCGTAAGTATTTTGAAAGCTCTAAGTTAATGAAGGAACTTTTCATTCAATATGTAAGACTTTATTTGGGGCATAATGTTTAACCTCTACTTATTTAACATGAAAGAAGATTTTATGAAAAGTCATAAATACATGGACCTCTTTTTTAAAAATTTATTTAAGAAATGTATCTAGTTAGAACCAGAGTTTCTAATTTGATATTATGGAAATGTAATGAACTCAACTGCCTTTTAGATTCTATAGATAAAAAAAATGCATGGTGAATCATTTTTATCCTTCAATAAATTAGCAAACTATAATTTCAAGTTTGAAAGACATACTCATTTTCATAAATAAAGACAATAATCTCTTAACTGAGAGCTATCAGATTTTGGTGATAATTCACAACCTTAGAGATATCTATTAAGAGATATATAAACACAGAAAAATTTATGCATAAAAATTAAACCTAAAAGTTTTATTCCAGCTTTCTAAAATTTTGAATTGAGATCTTTTCATTAAAAAAATTTAAAAGTTACAGGAATTTATGCCTAAAATAATTCTCTGGAATTGAGTTTGGAAACCAGATTTAGCTGCTAGGTAAAAAGGAAAAAATGTTCTATGTTGCCAAATGAAATAGAAATGGTTATTAAAAAACAAAAAGCTGATGTTTGAAAACTTCCTTTCCTAATTAAGCATGTGAATATGCCTCAAACCACCCTCCAAATCCTGACTGGATTGGAGATATGAAATTTGCATTTATTATTTCATATTGAGCATTGTTGCCAGAGAAAAACAGCCTGGCTAACTTTAATTCCAAAGAAAACATTTTATTTCAGCAAATATTTAGTTATGCAAACTTTTCCAGCTCCTCTTTGAGATATATTATTTATGTCCTGAGATATATGAACAAAGTTTTTCTTTCTTTTCTCTCTTTTTTAAAAGATTTTATTTATGAGAGACACACAAAGAGAGGGAGAGACATAGCGGGAGAAGCAGGCTCCTCATAGGGAGCCCAATGTGGGATTCAATCCCGTCCCCAGGATTACGCCCTGAGCCGAAGGCAAATGCGCAACCACTGAGCCATGCAGGCATCTCTGAACAAAGTTTTTCTTAAAAAGTACAATTTTTATCAATGTGAATAAATATTTACCCAAAAATATATGATGACTTATTGTACAAATCAAATGTAATCATATACTTTTGTTTGATCTTAATTTTTCCTGCATTCCTACATTTCAGTATAATGATTGGTACAAGCAATAAAAAAAATGTTGCATGTAATAAAAATGATTCCATGTTCTGTAATGCCAGGACCATCCACATAGGCTTAGTTTATTTAAGCCTGGTCCAATATTTAAAAGTGCTATGAAAGCTACCATTAACTGTGTGCTGGATTTTTGCAAACTATTTCTCATTTAATCTCCACAAAATAATTTTTAAAAATATGGCTGTGTAGGGGTGAGACAGATAATTGGCTAGAAGATATGAGACTTGGAGAGTGCTTCTCTTCCTCCTCTTCCTCTTCTTCTTCTCCTTTGGAAATGCTTGTATAAAAGTGAATGGGATTTAGGATGCAGACAACCACATGAGAATGTTACTTCTACCCTAAGGTAAAATGTATAGCTGACAAAAACATAATTTTGGCATTTTCTTAAAATGTTAAAAATATACATCTAATGTGCAAACCAGCCATTACATTTTTAAGTATTCAACCATGTAATTTCAAAACATATATTCACACAAATACATACATATATGCAAATATTCATAGCAATATTTTTTGCAGTAGCCAAAACATGAAATTAACCAAATGTCAACAAGACTAGTGAATAAACAAATTCTGGCATATTCATACAATGGAATACTACTCAATAATTAAAAGACAAGAAATACTAATACAGGAAGCAATATGAACAGGGGTACCTGGGTGACTCAGTGGTTGAGCATCTGCCTTTGGCTCAGGCATGATCCCAAGGGTCCTGGGATAGAGTTCCCCATCAGGCTCCCTACAGGGAGCCTGCTTCTCCCTCTGCTTATGTCTCTGCCTCTCTCCATGTCTCTCATGAGTAAAAAAATACAATCTTTTTTTTAAAAAGGGAAGCGACATGAGCATCTTGGGAGTATTAAGCTAAGTGAAAGAAGTGAGATGCAAAAAACTTATATACTATTTTATTCCAATGATAAGAAATTCTATATAACATAAATGTCTATAATGACAGAAAAAAGATTGGTGGTTTCCAAAAATTGATGTAGGGGAGGCAATCATCTCTGCCTCTCTCCATGTCTCTCATGAGTAAAAAAATACAATCTTTTTTTTAAAAAGGGAAGCGACATGAGCATCTTGGGAGTATTAAGCTAAGTGAAAGAAGTGAGATGCAAAAAACTTATATACTATTTTATTCCAATGATAAGAAATTCTATATAACATAAATGTCTATAATGACAGAAAAAAGATTGGTGGTTTCCAAAAATTGATGTAGGGGAGGCAATCATCTCCAAAGACACACAGGGCAATTCTTTGAGAGATGAAAATATTGTATATCTTGATTGTGGTAGTGGTTTCCATGATTGTATGCATGCCAAAACACACTGGATTTAAAGTAGGTAAATTTTATTAAATATAAGTTATACTTTTTTTAGGGGGAAGATTCCATTGAGAAATAACATTTGATGCATACAAGACTATGAATAGATAATTAAAAATAAAAGTTTATTGACAACACAGAGGAGACATGAAACAAAATGCAAAGGCAGTACTGGCCTAAGTAAGAAGTACAGCGTAGCTCTTGTTACAATAAGGAGGTTAGGGTAGGTACAGATGCAGACATGTATGTATACATGTTTGGTTGCAGCTCTGATATTCCCAGCTTTGAAGTAATATGCTCTATCCCCATAGTACTATATTCATGTTGCTAATAGAAATGAGATTACATTCAAATTATTGTTGTATTTTGAGGGATCACTATGTGAAACTTGTATAATCAGAAGATCATGAGAATCTCTACCAAAAGGACTCATCAGTCATTGCATTAGATAGGTTTAGTCAGGATAATAGAAGCCACTCTAGATATCTTAGTAGTAAAGTAAAACGGGAAATCTGTGATTTATAAAAACAACAAAAACAAAACCTAGAACTAGGGAAATGAGATCAGGAATGTTGCTTTTAGAAATTCAGAAGTGAGAAAATCACCCAAAAGCCACCATCAAAACTTATGGCTGGCTGTCATATTAAAATGAATGATTCTCAAGAGAACTTTTGGAAGTTGCAGGCACAATTTCCCTAAATGTGCTGTCTGCCAGCCCCCATATGTCTGCCTACAGATGCTGCCAGAAAATAATGGCTACTCCCTGAGTTCATAGAAGTGTCTCCTGTTTGTGGAATCTAATTGGAATCCTGCTGGCAAAAAATCTAGTTTCCAATCTTTTATCTTTAACAGGATAGGGAAATGTCTAGAAGTATGGAGATGATACTTAAACAGTAACTGTCATGGTGTCATTTTACTCAATGAAACTTCCATGGTCTGTGATTGGGTCTTATGTTGCAGATGAAGAACTTTGATCTTTCTAGTTTCTCAGAGTTGCTGGACTTGGGAAGTTTAACTCAAAATATTTAGAATTATTTTATTTAATTATTTTATTTTAATTATTTAGAGTCCTAAACTAGTGCATCAAACAAATATAACTGTTACCTGAGCCATTTTAATAGGAGCAAGTCTTCCTACTTGTTGAATGGTCACCATGCATCAGGCTCTGGGCTAGATTATATGCATTATTTAATTTAATCCTCATATTAACTCTAGGAGATAAACATATATTTACTTACTGATGAAGACAACTAGGATTTAGAAGTTAAGAAGTTTACCAAAGTTCTATTGAAGAGTACACTGGGAATTGAAGCAAACTCTCTAAGTTACTGTAAGTTACTGTACTGCCTTGAAATATGTTTCCACGTGCTTAGTAGATTAATGCATTATCCATAATCTGCTTATTCTACATATGGAGCAAAATTATATGTCAGCCTGAAATCAGAACAGAGGACATTGAATAATCCAGAAGTAGTAGCATGTGCCTAACTCCATTATCACTAAAAACAACTGACTTTTACTTCTCATATATGCTGGCCACTGTTTTTCTATGTACTTTACATGTATTAACTCATTAAAGGCAGATATCATTAGTATCCTTTAAAGATAGGAAACTGAGGCACAGAGAGATTAGGTCACTCAACCAAAGTCATGTAACTAGTAAATGGTGGGCCAGGCAGTCTGGCTTCAGATGCTTTTCAAATCTTGTTTTGAAATTCTTTGTCTCTCAAATACCCACCGCTTCAACATGGATGGAACTGGAGGGTATTATGCTGAGTGAAGTAAGTCAATTGGAGAAGGACAAACATTATATGGTCTCATTCATTTGGGGAATATAAAAAAATAGTGAAAGGAGAGAAAATGAGTGGGAAATATCAGAGAGGGAGACAGAACATGAGAGACTCCTAACTCTGGGAAACAAACAAGGGGTGGTGGAAAGGGAGGTGGGCGGGGGTTAGGGTGACTGGGTGATCCCAACACTGGGCACTGAGAGGGGCACTTGACAGGATGAGCACTGGGTGTTATACTATATGTTGCAGATTGAAGTCCAATTAAAAAATACACATACAGTAAAAGAAATTCTTTGTCTCAGATCAAGACAATGTCTTTGAATGCTGATGAATCAATATTTAGCCATAGTTCTAATTTTCTCGTGAATGTATTTCTAAAGGAAGTCAATCAAAATTTATTTGATTCATCAAAAACAAAACAAAAACTAAAACAAAACAAAAACTAAAAACCTGAATGAAAGAATGTTGCTACCAAACTTGCCTTTAAAGAAATTCTCTGACCAGAAAGGAAAAGGTAACAGAAGGCTTGAATTTCAGAAAGCAATGTTAAACACTATGCTTCATATAACAGGTTTCTCATGAGTTTCTAATAATACTTGATTGTTGAAGCAAAATTGTAATACAATGTGATGTGGTACTCCATGCATACAGAAGAAATACTTCAGATAATTATATTTTCAAGGTAGGAAAGGTAAAGTATCTAATGAAAGTTTTCTACAAAACTTAAAGTGGCAAAACATCAGTAACAGTAGATTTATTATAACGCTTAGAGCAACCATTAAAACAACTCTATAAGGAGATATACCCAAAAATATTATAAATAAACCAGAATGGGATCCTAAAAAAGAGTTCAAATAATTCATAAGTTTAAAAAAAAGAGATAAAAATAGAGGAATAAACAAAGGAAACAGAAAACAAAATGGCAAACAAGACTTTACATGTTGACAATTATCTTAACTCTAGATCATCTATACCAGTTTATTTTTATTTTTTTATACCAGTTTAAAAAGAGGCATTAGCAGAGCGGATTAAAAAAACATGAAAGACTCCTAACTCTGGGAAACGAACTAGGGGTGGTGGAAGGGGAGGTGGGCGGGGGGGGGTGGTGACTGGGTGACAGCACTGAGGTGGGCACTTGACGGGATGAGCACTGGGTGTTATTCTATATGTTGGCAAATTGAACACCAATAAAAAATAAATTTATAAAAAAAACAATAAATGTAATCCAAAAATATGCTGTCTACAAGAAACTCATTTCACATACAATGAAATAGGTAGACTAAAAATAAAAGAATGGAATAAATTATACTAAGTAAACATTAACCAAAAAGAAAATAAAAGAGGAGTTGTCCAATGATATCAGATAGAATACAAAGAAAATTATTAAAGCCAAATGGGTATATTTATAATTTAAAAAAGGGTTACTTTACAACAAAACAAAGCATAGGCTGGGGCATTCATGAAAAATAGCTAAAACTCATCAGAATGGCTCAACTATTTTTTTAAGATTTTATTTATTTATTCATAGAGATGCAGAGAGAGAGAGAGAGAGAGAGAGAGAGAGAGAGAGGCAGAGACACAGGCAGAGGGAGAAGCAGGCTCCATGCAGAGAGCCTGACGTGGGACTCAATCCAGGGTCTCCAGATCACGCCCTGGGCTGCAGGCGGCGCTAAACCGCTGCGCCACCGGGGCTGCCCAGACTGGCTCAACTATAAATTAAATGTGAAAAATACCAATCCATAAAGGTTTCTGAGTAACTTTCATTGTGAATAGTGTGGCACTATGGTAAAGTAAATAAACTATCTCCCATTCTGATGTGTATCTTTCAAAGCCTCTGTAGATTTATATTGATGGATAATTTATGGTTGCAGTTCTCAAACTTTAGCATGCTTCTGAATCACCTCAATGCTTGTTAAATTACAGGTAACTGGGTCCCAATCCCATGGTTTCTGATTAAGTAAATCAGGATTGGGTCTTGAGAATTTGCATCTCAAAGTTCCCAAATAATGCTGATGTTGTTGGTTTGAGAACTACCCTTTGAGAGCTACCACCTTGCCACATCACCAGGAGATCAGTGGACAATTAAATGTTCATTTTAATTCATCACTGGACATTAGAAATGTTCTTGTATCTCAACTATGTCAACTATTTTTTTAACAATGATGCTGACTAAAATGAACTACTTTACATATTATTACAAGTATATTCTAAACAACTACCAGCACCATATAAACTTAGCCAAACGAAAGAGGCAAATACAAAAAGAAATCACTCTTTTAAAAGTCATTTACAGTATAGCACTATATACTTGAAACAGTAATATTACAACAAAAATTGACAACTAGAAGGAGAGCTGGAAAATAATGTTCAAAGTGGAATTGAGAGGATCAACATGTCCATAAACAGTGGACAGTAAAGTAAAACAGTTGCCAAAATATAATCAAGTTGCAGACACAGTGAAGTTCTCTCACTCTGTAATTGTTCCCAAAACTGGCGGTAACTGAACTAGCAAATAGCAAAGATGGTTTACCCAGCTTTTTTGTTAAGAGCTTAGCAACATAAATCATTAAGTAAAAAGTCAGTGTTATCATGTGTTTCTCAATCTATCTCTAGAACTCCTTTAAAATCATTTAAAATGGGTAAAGAGCAATGAAAGAATTGGTATATGCAAGTCTGTTATGTCAGTGCCCTGACACATGCATGTGATTCTTAAAGCATTTTTTCAGACACAGAGTCATGGTAATAAGCCTCAGATTCTGAGAAACACAGCATGTTAAAATAAGAGATGGTGAAAATAAAAAGAACTATAAATAGTAACTGGCTATAAAACCAGCAACTATAGCAAAAAAAAAGAAAAAGAAAAAAAATATTTTTATATATGTATACATATTATAAAAATCATTTTAATGTTGAAATCGTCAGATTATATCACATATATATAAGAGATTGTTAAAGTTAAATTCTGAAAAGAAAGAATTGTATATAGAACAATAACTAAAAATAATGATGCTATTTTTAACAGCAGTCACTTTAGTTGGCCTTTCACTGGTTTGAATTACTACATTATTTTCAGCACATTCCTTCCAACATTCCTCATTTCTACTCCAGTATTTTTATTCTGACATGCACTTTCTTATCTTATCATTTTAATTTTTCATGCAGATCTACAATACTGTTTTATTTCTTTTAATGTAGTGATAATTTTGTGGCCTACAAACTAGGACAGTGGATTTTAATGTTTCATTGTCAGTGACCTCTATCTAATCTTAGATAAACAACTTGGCATAAGATTATCTGCCTATGTAAATGTAGATATGAAGTAAAAGGAAATCCTAAAGGCATGCTCTGAACCAATTTTGAATAATAACCTCTATTCTTGAAAACATATATTCCTTGAATGTAAATTTATTCCAGTTTCTTTGTATGCAGGACGGTATCTGTAACATTCCAGGAATATCATATAGTCTTCATACCACCTATGATTTGCTTCTGTAATTAATTTAATATAATCAGTTTTCTGGGGGGCACCTGTGTGGCTCAGTCTGTTAAGCACTGAACTCTTGGTTTTGGATCAGGTCACAAGATCGGAGTCATGAGAGTTCAAGCCCTACATCGGCCTGTGTTCAGTGTGGAATCTGCTTGAGATTCTCTCCCTTTTCTCCTCTCTTCCTCTCTATCCCTCTCCTCACCCTCTCTCTCTCCTTCTTGCTCATAAATTAATTAACCAATCAAAAAAATTTAAAAAATATTAAGTTTTCCAGAAAAGAGGATCTCTAGTAACTTTCCCATGTTTAATTTTGTAAATATATTGTATTCTCTTTTCAAGAATTCAGATCTCTATCCAAGAGTTCAGTGACATCAGATAAGGGTCTAGAAAAATTGCAACAAATACTTCCCTGTGCTTTTCCTTCTGTATGTTATTGAGTAACCAGTGCTATGTTGTTTGCTGTAGGTAAAGACACTGGAACTTGTTCTTGGGAGGCCTGCATTTTAAGCACTTTAAAGTTACCAAATATTTGAATAGCCTTGGGCATACTAATCATTCATTAAGAAAATAATTATTGAGTGCTTGAGTGCTAGACATTGGAAATACTACAATTAAAGAAAAAGTCTGTCCTTAAGTTGTTTACCAACTGGCAAGCAAAAACAGTTATATTATAGTTGCTGAATACTAGATAAGGTTGATTATAGGTTTCTAAGTATCTCAAAGCAGGATCACTAATAAACCGTGGTTAGTCATAGGAGGCCTCCTAGCTTGACATGCAAAGACAAACTCAACTTGATCGGGCTGCCTGGAAACAGACTTTGAGATGGAGAATCATGTGCATTAGAGGATGTAATAATGAGTTCTGCTAAAGAGAAAATCTGGAAAGGATATCATGTGTCGATTCATAACTAGTGTGTGTGTATGTGTGTGTGTGTGTTTAAGAGAGAGAGAGAGAGAGAGAGAGAGAGAGAGAAGGGGCAGGGGGAAGGCCAGGGTGATTTCTTAGTTTCTGACTTTAAAAAAAAAGATTTATCTATTTATGTTAGAGAAAGATGGCATGTGTGAGTGAGGGGGGGGGGGAGTAGAGGGAGAGAATTGTCAAGCAGGGAGTCCACTCAAGGCTTAATCTCAGGACCCATGAGATCATGACCTGAGCTAAAGTCAAAAGTCAGATGCTTAACCAAATGAGCCACCCAGGCACCCCAGTTTCTGATTTTAATGACTGGATTAACATGGTTGTCATTGACAGGGATGAAAACACAAAGGAAAAGTTTATGGAATATCCAGATGAAGATGTTCAAAAAAGAGTTGGAAATGAAAATCTGTGTACTAATGATTTGGGTGAGTAATTTACAGAAAAAAATAGAAACAATTATATAGATTAAAACAATTTAGGAATGGTGTAGAAAACAAAAAAAAAGATGAAAACCATTATTTAAGGTTGCACTAAATAGAAAGAATCTGTAAAGTAGATTATAAAGAAATAATCAGTTCTGTAACTTCTAAAAATGAACTTGTAAAAACTATAAGAACAGGCACTTTGCCTCTCTTTATCTTCAATTGGAGATGGAAGTAAATTGTCTGACAAGAAAATTCCTTGGAAAAAATAAATTACTAGACAACCACTATTATTTTATTTAGGTGACTATTCAATTTATACACCTACTTCTCTCACTGGTTCTTGTCTCCATATTTATTTTTCTGCTAGAACCTTAATCTTAAGGTTACCTCAAGATTCATTCCTGGTTCATTATTCTTTTTCCTCAGTTTCATTTCATGGTTTACCTCTTCTCCTCTAAAGATTTCAAATGTCATTTATATACTTAGAAGTTTGAAGTATTTCCATGTCTGGCAAATTTTCTGAGGCTGAGTCACATTATGAGCTCCTAAAGAATACAGTCAATGGTGTGCCCACTAAAATCCCAATTTAATTTGCCATCTTCCTCAGAACTTTTATTTCTATATTCTTGATAAAGTTAGGAGTATCATAGTCATATAGTTATCCAAGTCAAACTTGAGAACATATAGACTCCTCCCTTTCTTTAAATTCCATAATCATTCTTATAATTATATATTTTTTAAATTAATAAACTGTATTTTTAGAGCAGTTTTAGGTTCACAGAAAACTTAAGTGGAAAGTACAAGTAATTCTCATTACCCCATCCCTGCCACACACACAATTTTCCTCATTTTTCACACCCCTACCACAGTGGAACATTTGTTACAATCCATGAAACTCTCTTGACAAATCCTTATAACCCAGTCTATAGTTTACTTTAAGATTCACTGGTGTTGTAAATTCTACAGGTTTTGACAATTGCATAATGGCATGTATCCATTATTATAGCATCATATAGTAATTGTACTGCCCTCAAAATCTTCTGAGCTATGCCTATTCATAACTCCCTCTCCACTAAACACTGGGAATCACTGATCTTTTTATGCTTTTCATACTTTTGTCTTTTCCAAAATGTCATATAGTTGGAATCATACAATATGTAGTCTTTTCAGATTGGCTTTTTTCACTTAGTAACATGCAGTTAAGGTTCCCATGTCTTTTTATGGCCTGATAGCTCATTTCTTTTTAGAACTGAATAAGATTCCATTGTTTGGATGTACCATTGTTTATTTACGCATTCATCTGCTGAAGAGATTCTGATCACTTTCAAGTTTTGGCAATTATTGAATAAACATCTGTGTGCAGATTTTTGGGTGGACATAAGTTCTCAACTCCAGGAGGCACAATTGCTAGATTGCTCCATAAGAGTATGTTCATTTTGTAAGAAACCACCAAACTGTCTTCCAAAGCTGCTGTATCATTTTGCATTCCCACCATAACAAATGAAGACTACCTGTTGCTCCACATCCCGCCAGTATTCGATGCTGTAAATATTCTGGATTTTGGCAATTCTAATAGGTGTGTAGTAGTATCTCGCTGTCATTTTATTTTTTATTTAATTTTTATTTTTTAAAAGATTTTGTTTATTTATTAGAGATACAGAGAGAGAGGCAGAGACATAGGCAGAGGAAGAAGCAGGCTCATCTCAAGGAGCCCGATGCGGGACTCGATTCCAGATCCCAGAAATAACACCCTGAGCCAAAGGCAGATGCTCAGCAACTGAGCCACTCACATCCCTCTCACTGTCATTTTAATTTGCAGTTCCCTGATGGCATATGATGTTGAAAATCTTGATATACTTACTTCCATCTGTATATCTTTTTTGGAGAGGTGTCTGTTCAGCTCTTTGGGCTTTTTTTTTTTTTTTTACAACAGGTTGTTTTCTTAATGTTGGATTTTAAGAGTCACTGTATATTTTGGAGAACTGTCCTTTATCAGATGTACCTTTTGCAAATATTTTATCTCCATCTGGGTTTGTCTTCTCATTCTCTTGACATTATCCTTTACAGAGCAATTTTTAATTTAATGAAATCCAGCTTAACAATTCTTTCTCTCTTGGATTGTACTTTTCATGGTGTATCTAAAAAATTATCACCATACACAATGTCACCTATATTTTCTCCTATGTTACCTAAGAATTTTATAATTTTGCATTTTACATGTAACTCTATGATACATTTTGAGCAAATTCTTATGACAAGTATAAGGTCTGTGTCTAGATTCATTCATATCTCTTTTCAATCTACCTTCTCCTCACCATCCCCATTACAATTTCCTTAGTCATTGCCTCAGCAGCCCTTTCTGGACTGTTGCATTATCCACTTAAGTTTGTCTTCTTGAAATCAGGAAAATCTATCTAACAAGCAAATCATGCCACGTGACTGGTGAAAGCCTCCTCTGGCTTCCATTCCTAAAAGGCTTTTAGCATGATCTTTAGCATATCATACAAAGCCTTTGTATCCTCTACTTCTCTAGTTTCAGTTCTCAACCACCTTCCTCTAAAGTCACACATTATTGAACTATAATTCCTTGCATGAAATTTGTAAACCACATCTCTTTGCATTCATGAATATTATTCCTTTTGCTTGTTTTCCCTTCTTTTTTCTGTGGCTAAAACAATAATCCTTGAAAGCTCCATCCAAATATACTTCCCCAAGACAGCGCTCCCCAATTCTACATCTTACTTTAAATTCTGCACACATTCTCTGAACTTCTCTAATGCTCTTATACACTCTTGGATATTCACACTTCAGAGACTTTATTGCTATTGCATGTGTTTATATGTCTGTATCTTCTCAAAGATAGCAACAATGTCTAAATCATGTTTGCAGATTTATATAGTCCCTGGCACAGGCTAAATCCTTCAGGAATATGTGTTGAGCTGAGTTGAAAAAAGTAAATAATAATACCAATGTAGGGATCCCTGGGTGGCGCAGTGGTTTGGCGCCTGCCTTTGGCCCAGGGCGCGATCCTGGAGACCCGGGATCGAATCCCACGTCAGGCTCCCGGTGCATGGAGCCTGCTTCTCCCTCTGCCTGTGTCTCTGCCTCTCTCTCTATCATAAAAAAAATAATAATAATAATAATAATACCAATGTAGTACTACTAATGCCATCCCACCTGCACTATTCCAAAATATCTCTGATTTAACTTTTCACCTTTTGTTCCTATAACTGACGACTGAGAACAGAAGAAATAAAAGAAGGGTAAGTATTAAATTCAAGTTTAATAATACCTTCTGTTCTGGGCTTTATTTTTCTTTTAAAGCCTGTTAGACTCTTGCTTTCTTAAGCACCAAAATGGACTGAAATAAATGATGCCAAGATGGCTCACTCTTTCACCACCAAAAAGTGTCCAAAATCTGGCAGTTGTGCCAAGAACTTGGAGTGAGAAGGCCTGTTTACTATTTCTGGCTTTGATTCCAACTTGCTGAATGTCCTTGAGCAATTTCCTTAACCTCTCTATTTGCTTGCATTTCCTGTACTATAAAAAATGCCTATGAGTACTTCACATGAGACTCATGGGAATCCTTATTTGAAAGGCAGTACAGAAATGTTTTTATTTGCATCTCTTTGAGAGCAAGGTACTTGGATATCAGTAAAAAGAAAGGTACCCTCCCAAGAGATTAAAATCAAGAAGCAGAGAAAACTTGAAATCAAGTTAGGTGATGAATTGCAAAGCCTATTCTGTTTTTTAACATGAATAAGTTTATTGCCCCAAACCAGTGTAGATCATCACTTCAAAACAAGAAGGCTTTATTTTCCAGTCATTTAAGGCAGGCCAACCTGTGTGGCCACACTACAAGCTAACAAAATATGTTTTTGTACAGCAGCATGTATCCTACTTTTATGTTTATACAGTCATGTACAGTACACTTGCTTAAAAATTATTTTCCCCAAAAAATGACAAGTTGTTAAAATTTACTCTTCCTTAATTATGTACTTTTAACTACACAGATAGTTGAATACATAAAATTTACTTTGACAAGATATAAAGGGCCGGACAAAACAATATGGATTTTGAATATGGAAATCTAGGGTATTTTATTCAGTTATTTTCATGACATGAATGGTAAAATCTAAGAAAATATTCCACATGACCTCTTATGTAAAGGTTATAAAGTAGATATTTATAAGGTTTTAAAGGCCTTTATTAAAAAAAGATTTATTTGAGAGAGAGAGAGAGTGCAAGAGTGGAGGGGAGAGGCAGAGAAAGAGGGAGAAGCAGGTTCTCCTGCTAACAGGGACCCTTATGTGGGACTCAATCCCAGGATACTGAGATCATGACCTGAGCCAAAAGCAGATGCTTAACCAACTGAGCCACCCAGGTGCCCTTAAAGGCTCTTTTATTTTTGTTAATAGAGGAGAAAATACAGTTCTCAGGCCAAGCTATAATTTGTTAGAAAATATAAAGGTTGTGATAGAAAGCCTAAATAATGTATTTTCTATATTCTGATGCAGATACAAATCCAAAATATCCTTTAACTTTATAGCAAACTGATATAAGAATTAAACATTTCCATATTGCTTGTAACTAAACTTCCAGATTAAGGGCAGCTAATCATCTCCAGTGGCCTCTTTTTTTATACTGTCACATGAATAAGGAAGGGTTTTGATTTGTTTGTTTATTTGTTTGTTTGACAGAGAGATAGTGAGAGAGCGCAAGCACAGGGAACAGGCAGAGGGAGAGAAGCAGCCTAATGCAAGGCTCAATCCCTAGACCCTGAGATCATGACCTGAACCAAAGGTAGATGCTAATCAACTGAGCCACCCAGGCACCCCGGTTTTAAGATAGAAAATAATTTCTTAACTTTACTTAGAAAGCTAAGCCTATCTCCTCTATTTCATCTGTACATTCAGGCTCTTTCAACAATTAGCCCTGAGTCTTTTATACACTGTTGCCAGGAGAGTTAGCTTAGGAAGGCCAAAAATCATAAGTCTGCATGGTGACAAAAATAACTTTGATAGTTATTCACTGTTTTAAAATAACTATACAGGTGATGCCTGACGCCTGGGTGGCTCAGCGGTTGGCTGTCTGCCTTTGGCTCAGGGCGTGACCCTGGAGTCCCAGGATCGAGTCCCACATCGGGCTCCCTGCATGGAGCCTGGTTCTCACTCTGCCTGTGTCTCTGCCTCTCTCTCTCTGTGTTTCGTTTATGAATAAATAAATAAAATCTTTAAAAATAAATAAATAAAAAATAAAATAACTATACATTTACTCTAATAGTCTAATCTTTCATAAATTGCTCCTCATCTGACATTCCTGTTTTATCTTTTAAGGAAGTCCTTCTTCCTACTAGTGAACATTTTTACCATTGTGATCTTATTTCAAAATCCAGATCAAAGCCCATAGTTCCATCCTCCTATGCTTTCCTTTGTCCCATAGCACATCGTTTAACTCCCACTATAATACTTATCATACCGCAACCTTATGAGAAATAGTTATGAAGTATTAGAGTATAATACAATACACAATACTCATAGCACATAGCAACAACCCTATTTAATTGGAGAAGATTATGTCTGAAAAATCCAGTGTTTTAAAGTCGCTGCTTTAAGACTCCATGCTGAGGTAGAAAATCACTCACCCATTCAGTCACTGCTTAACTGAGCAGCTACTGGATAGTTAGGACTTTTTAAATCACCAGTGGCAGAGATTCATGAGTTAGCTAGCAAGCTTATTTGTAAGACTATAGTTACGTTATGTGATCAATGATAGACAATGAAATGAAACTTTATTTAACAGAAGGAAAAATAATTTTTTAAAGACTTATTTATTTGACAGAGAGAGAGAAAATGCAATGAGTAGAGGCAGAGGGAGAGGGAGAGAGAGTCTGAAGCAGACTCTGGCACTGAGCGCAGAGCCCCATTCCAGGGTCAATCTCATGAACCTGAGATCACAACCAGAGCTGAAACCAAGCGTAGGATACTTAACAGACTGTGCCAACAATAGAAAAATTTTTAGAAATAAGAATACTCATTTCTGATGAGACTGTGGCTAAACAGATGTTCTTATGCACTATTTTCAGGGCATAAATTAATGTAATACTTTTGGAAACATATTTTATTGCATGTATAAGAGCCTTAATATATTGATTCATTTTGATACAATAGTTCTACATAAAATAATTTACATTTAGGTAATCATTTGAAACAAAATTTAAAAGATTATTTTACAAAAAAAAAAAGATTATGTTACAAAATATGTACACATGCAAGGACATCCTAAAACTTTGGAAATAAATGCCCCATGATAAAACATAGATAATTATGAGATAGCTTTAATTAGAATATATGTAGCAAGTTATTTCCTCTTTCCATTTTAGCAATGAAGTAAATGAAATTTTTTTCTAGTCAACAAATACTGAGTATTGATATGGGACAGAATATTCATGACATTCTGTTATAGCATTTAACCAAAAGATGAAAATCTCTGTCCTCAAGTAAATCACATTATCGTGGACTGAAAATAAAACAAAATAAAATATCTACATTATGTTGTGCTCTTTACTAGATAATTTCATACCTTATTTTGCTTACACTCAGAACAACACTGAGGGGTAGAAACCGAGGCTCAGAGAGGATAAGCAATTTGTCCCAAATCACATAGCCAAGTAGGAGGGCTAAGATTCAAACCTCTATTTATCTGATTTTAAAGCCAACAATTTTTCTCCAGTTAGATTTGTCAAATTTAGGGCATTTTTCAGTTCTCTCTTTTGTTAAATTCCCCTTGGGGTATGAATCCAATCCAAAGTTGCTATAGGACTGTTTTAATTAATGACTTTTGGAGGATGGTAGGGGGTGTTCATTTTATCTTTTTAATTACATTTTTAAAGGTGAAAAATTGACCTTAAGGCCTTAGCCTGGGGACAGATATGCCAACCACTGGAAAGGCTGCCTTGGAATTAAATAAAACAGTTCTCTAATAGAGCTGTAGAGCTGCAACCTAATGAGAACATTTATATAAGCTTTTGGAGTAAACTCAGTGCTCACTGGAAATCTACTGTATTCAGTTTCTGCTTTTAATACACACTAATAACTCAGAGTCCCCCTAGGAGAGCTTGAGAATTTGGTGTAAAATAAATAATATGGAATTAGTTTCTCTGGATTCATTCCCAATTGTCACAGCTAACAAATTATTGATCCTACAAATTATTTATCAAAGGTAAAGTTGGCAGAAAAAAGTAAAAATATGCCATCATTCAAAATTTAATGATGTAAACAGCTAGTCTTACTCTAGCCTCACTAGGCTAACTTGCCAGTCTACAACCTATGCCAATCATAATAAGCAAGGCTGACCTCATGCCAAGATGTTGGAGTATAATGCCGAAGCTATTACAAGGTTTCCATTCTATAATTTCGTATTAAGTTGCTCTACTCTTTTCCCCATGTAAACAAGTGAATTTTTTCACATATGAGGTATTTTAAGTTCAGAGATGAACTGGATAATCATCTGGCTTTGATTGTACAACTGTTTATGTTCTCAGTATAGATAAATTCAAGTCTTGAGTGTTTTTTTTGAAAGGTGGTGATTTAAGTTTTTTTATCTAAAAATGTTTCACTGACAACAACATAACCTAAGATTTTGGCATTACCTTTTCAAAAGTTCACAGGAAAAAGCCTCATTCCAAACTCACCAACCTAAGTATAGACACACATGTAAAGAAGAAGAATTCATCAGCAATAACTGGCCTTCATTAACTTTCAAATTTTGGCAGAAATCATTCTAAAAGGAAAACATTATAACTCAGAACTATCAAAAGAAGATATAAGCTCCTGATAATTTTGTCTGAGAAGGCTTATCACTCTAGGAGGTGATCCTTACCTTTATAGATCTCATCTTTTCTTCCACATGAAGCAATACAGCTCAGATATCTATATCTATATGTTTATCTTTATCTTGATCTATATCTATGTCTATGTCTATACATATATACACACCCTCATTTTAACAGTAAACTAATGAAATGACAGAATTTTAATTTTTAATTTTAATTTCCTCATTATAATGAATATTGCTATATCATACTAAGGATCGAGATATGTATTTCTATATTAAAATACAGTCCTTCCCCCCCAAAAATTAAATGCTTGAGAGACAAAATCAGTAGAGTTAAGGCTTCTTGCTGAATATGGAATTTAAATAAATGAGATTGAATATACTTAGAGGCTGTTTACTCCTTTAGGGAAAAGTCCATAGAATGATCTTTGATCCACTGTAGAGTACAAAAATTTCATTTTAAGAATTCTTGTGTCTCCCAAGTAGTGCTTCATGTCATCATATTGTGGTAGGCAAATGCTGACAATTTTTAATTATGAAATATTTTAATTAAAAAACAGTAGTTTCATTAGAGGTAAAATACTGATTTCTCTACATTTGTTATATCCACATATTTCCTTTCCAAAAATGAATTGGCAAGGCTTTGAAATGTTTTCATCAGCAATTCCAGAAAGAAACAGGTTATATGTAGTTAGTGATCTTAACTCAACTTTGAAAATTTGGTCCAAACTCAAATTTGAAAATTTGGTCCAAAAAATGTTTAATTATTAGAATAGCTCTTCAAGCTAACCCAAGAGAAGTTGTATATTTCTTAATTTCACTCATGTAACCAGAAAATATTTACAAATTGATTCATTTCAATTCAGTCCAACAAATATTTATTGAACAGCCACTACATGCCAATCATTGTGTTGGCCACTGGAGGGTGAAAACACAAAGAGGTAATTATTACCCAGCCATTAATAAACGACTGGCAGTGGGAACAAATTTAGGTTTAAAACAGCTTTGGTTTCTCTATGAGATCTTATTATCATAAGAAAAACTATATGTTTCAGAAATTTTTTAAAGATAAGAGAAAAAATGTAAAAGTAAAATTCCAAATGGAATTCAGCATTCATTTTCTAAAAATGTCTATTTTTCCCAAAAAAAAACAAAAAATTAGAGGATAAAAACAAAATATAGAGGTAGAAAAATAATCATGCTATTAAGTTATTATTGTCACTCAAAGTGGAAAGTAAAATTTCAGAAATTGAATCAGTTAAAAATCATATAAAAATGGAATATTATGACGAATTCGAGTGGCATTTTTTTCTAACTATTCTTTAAATAAATCACATAAGTTGTAAACATTAAAAACAAATAGAAATTTATTTTCAGTGTAAACATTTGGAGGTTTATATGGAGCATCAGAAAACTGGCAAAAGTTAGGGCCACACAGATTAAATTCTGCATACCATGTTCCTTGTGCCCCCTTACATCATTCCATAAACCTCTATAGATTATGAACCCTGCTTCAGGTATTAACTATTAACTAATGCTCCCCTTGTCATAAGATTATGGTATCTGCCAGCACACTTTTTTAATATTCTCATTTGAATGTTGACATTTTCACCTATTTCATTATCAGGGCATACTATTGCCTTTCGTGGACCTGCCTAATGTCACATATTTCCCTTACAAAAATTTCTCTCACTCCAGCCATCTCAATATATATCATGTTCTCTCTGACTCAAGGGCTCCCTTACATCGTTCTTCTGTCCCTCAAAGTCCATTTGTAGGACAAACCAGTTTAAAATTTCTCACTGTGGTTAACATTTCCATCCCCATAGCCCTTCAAGACATTATAATGATCACAAATTTGTATTTGATCAATAATATTGGCAATAATGACAAACTGATTAGATGGGAGACAAACTGGAGCCAAGAAATCTATCCAAAACTCTACTTCCATTATCAAATGAAAAGATAATTAGGGCTTGAGCTAAGGCAATTTTAGAGTCAAAGTGTTGACTGTTCTACCATCATAATCCTGCCCACTAAGCTTCATCTTCTGATTTCCATCTCTTCTATTATATCTTTTGAAATAACAGATGACCTTAAAATGATATATTTGCAAAGCCTGAGTTTATTTTCTATCATTTCATTAACCTCTTCCTTAACCCTGTATCTTCAGCTTCATCTTTCTGTCTAGTCTAATTTAAATTGTTTTGAAAAGTATTGATTGCCAACTGCCTATAATGGCTGGAATGAAATAAACAATAGTAACTTAGCATATTTATATCAAAATTTCATATAAAGAGAACTTCTGAACTTCCTTTTATTTATTCCAAATACAAATTTTCCAACTTTAAAAGATAACATATATGTAGTATATGTAGTAGCCTATGGTAGCTTTTGTTTTATCTACCCAGAATGTCCTATCATTCTTTTTCTATTAGAAACAATAGCCTCGGGGATCCCTGGGTGGCACAGCGGTTTGGCGCCTGCCTTTGGCCCAGGGCGTGATCCTGGAGACCCGGGATCGAGGCCCATGTCAGGCTCCCGGTGCATGGAGCCTGCTTCTCCCTCTGCCTGTGTCTCTGCCTCTCTCTCTCTCTCTCTCTCTCTCTCTCTCTATCATAAATAAATGAAAATTAAAAAAAATTAAAAAAAAGAAACAATAGCCTCTTTTTTTTTTTTTTTTTGGATAGCTACCCCCACCCCATCTCTATGAGGTTTAAGTATAACTGTCAACACAGTAGCATGCCCTCCATTCCTCAGCAGATACAGCAACAGCAACAGGCAGATTATGTAAGTCTGGTCAGTCTAATTTCAGTTCAGAAATGACTAGTGACCCAACTCTATCCAGTAGTCATTGACCCAACACTGATTCCTCTCAGAAAATGTCTGTTAGAGATAGCAGGGGAGGCTCTCTTTCTCATGGGGCCAATATGCTGAAAGGAACAAGTCTAGACATCTTTGATGACATCTCACCCAGCTTTGAGATAAGAGAGAATTAGGGCAGTTTATGAAGAGTTTCACAAATAAATATGAGACACTGATGCATAGAGTGATTAAAGCATCATTTGTGCCTCTAGAATGAGCTCTGGAATAAACATATGCAGAGTAAAATGTCTGGGTTTCAATTTAATTTTAATAGAACTCAACAAAATATCTATGTGCCAAGAACTGTTGTGTTTGTGTGAGGAAGACTGCAATTAAATTGGTTCCAAGAGCCTGGTGCCTGTATGCTCCCAAGGCAGGCACATTTCCTTTCCAAGCTTCCAGCCAAGCACAAACCTAAGTGCAGATTCATGAGCCATTCTTTCTGAGAAGGCTACTATAAACTCACACAGTCCCTACCTAGAACACTAATCATTCCTACAGTCATCAGTTCCTCAGCCAGGGTCTCAATAGGTTCCTGGATTTGGAAGAAGTTCATATTCTCCAAGTCCATGCCCACATTCCACTGCCCACAATCCCCAGACAGAGGCCTAAACAGAGAACTCCAACACTGAGTATGAAGGGCAGTGTATCAACAGCACAGCTGCTTCACCTTTCTAGTCTTGTCTTACTGTCCTTCTCCATCAGAAATATTCACATCTAATTGTACTCAGTGTTTCTACCCCAGGCAACTTCCCTGGGGAGCTCTAAAATATCAACAGCTAATCAAAATCCAAACAAAATATAGGTTACTCAGATAATTTTTGGAAAATTGGTAGGAGTGGGAGAACACACCACATTAAGCACAGACTGGCATAGGCTTGTAGGAAGATACTTAGGTGGAAAGTACTATCTGACCTTTTTGCATTACATGTGTAATCTGACCAGTAAGAAGCAAGAGACTGGTTCCCAGGGCTTTTTCACTGAGATAGAGGTAATTTTCCCATAGTTTTCTGACTTCTTCAACCTCCATCCAAGGGAATCCACCAGATAGTTCAAGTATGCCTTTTGCTCTCAGCCTGCAGAGACCCTACTCTTTACTCCGATATATCTGGAGGTCAAACTGAGAAAGCCTCTGTAAAACATCCTATGACTCTATGGCTGGCCTACTGCCTATCCTACTGGGGAAGGCCTGGGCCCAGAGACGCAATTGTGGGAACAGGCCTCCTATCTTGAAAATGATACCAAGCATATTAAAAGCATCAGTAATGTGAAGAAACCTGACTTCACACAATTCATGAAAATGTTCTGTACAGCCAGAGTGCTCTTAACATCTTCCCCTGATTCAGGTACACACCCCAGGCAACTCAAGAGCCTGAACCTAAGGCTCTTCCCTTGCCTTAGCACTTGTCCTTTTAGTTGTCCTGTCTCAGACCCCAGGGTCATGTACACTGTGCCTTTTCTTATCAAGGACACTGCCTTTTATCTTTTTGGGTTCCCTTGTGCTCATACCACACAGGTCAGTGTCATTCTATTTCCATAAGCCAAAGAAAGCTCATTGGACACCTATTTGCCTCAAGAAGAAAAATATCTGTGCTAAAAATCTTTTTCCGGGATCCCTGGGTGGCGCAGCGGTTTGGCGCCTGCCTTTGGCCCAGGGCGCGATCCTGGAGACCCGGGATCGAATCCCACGTCGGGCTCCCGGTGCATGGAGCCTGCTTCTCCCTCTGCCTGTGTCTCTGCCTCTCTCTCTCTCTCTCTCTGTGACTATCATAAATAAATAAAAAAATAAATAAATAAATAAATAAAAATCTTTTTCCAAAAATATCTTGAACGTAATTGAACTAAATGAGCATTTCACTTTTCTACCAATGACTTCTTAGAGTCAATGAATATGATTGTGTTTATATTTCTTTGTATGAAACACAAGTGCATAAAGCAGATTTCACAGGATTAGAGGTAGAATTGGTAAAGCAGGCCTGGAAAGTACAAATCCTGCCAGACAGGTTCCAGAGACGGCATGTCACTATTACTCATTCTCTTCTCATATCAAAAATCCAAAAAAGTGAGAATTACCTCTTAGTTACAAATATCTGTATTCCCCCAACCACATGTGGTCATGTCAATTGATATGCTTAAATACAAAAATACTCCTAATATCCAATATATTAAGAATAAATATCCTAGTCATCCTATGTATGTATATAGCTAAAGCCACTTGTACCATATGTAATAGATAAACATGCATAGAATGAAAGAGATGCTGATGGACTCACTCAAATTCAGTATTGTTTTTCTTGCATCTAAGACTTGCACATGAATTAAATCAGAAATCAGTGGTTTGGGAGATACATATAGTACCAGCAACCAATCAGTGAATGTGACTATGTCATTGAGGAAAAGGAAGAAAATTTAATTAGGTGTTCTAGGCAAATCAAGCCACCCACGAGTGTATTTTCTGGACATGGTGGTATTTTTACTGGCATGGCATAGTTACATGATGCTGTTTTACTAAGTTAATATATTTTTTGAACAAAAGTTTGACCAAAGCAGTTGGCAAATATCAGATTTTTATTTTTTCAGTTGAAGAGGTGGTTCAGAGGAGGCATCACTTTGACGTTTGTCATGTATAAATGGCTGTAGGTTCTAAAATTGCCTAAAAGCGCACTACTGGAGTAACATTAAGAATTCTTAGGAGGGAAAAATTAAAACCTGGTGAAATCTGAAAAGCTCGCCAGGAAAACTGACACTCTATTTCATTTACCATTCCATTACTATTAATAATTAGCTCATTTTCCTTATGAGAAAAAAAAATGTTTCAGATGGCCAGTGATGAAAAGAAACAATTGCCAACATTAAATAGATTAGGCAGCGAGAATCAATAAGCTAGTTAGCACTGTGCAAGCACTGTCAATAGTATGAAGATTTATAAGATGTGATCACTATCAAGACACATTAAAATTGGAAAGAGCTAAAATATGTAGCAAAGAAAACCAGATGGTATATAATGTTAAACTGTACAGCAATATTCTTTCTCACCATCTTTGCCTGGTCAGTTCTTATTCGTCTTTAAGATTCATTCTACAGGGCAGCCCCAGTGGCTCAGCGGTTTAGAGCCGCCTTCAGCCCGGGGTGTGATCCTGGAGACCCAGGATCGAATCCCATGTTGGGCTCCTGGCATGGAGCCTGTTTCTGTCTCTGCCTCTCTCTCTCTCTCTCTCTCTCTCTGATGAATAAATAAAAAATTTTTAAAAAGATTCATTCTACATATTGGGTCTTTCAGTAAGTATGCCCCAATTTACCACACACTTTCCTTGTCCCAGCCCCACATCACACTGGGTGGAATTTCACTGCACACTATGCCTATCCCTAAAGTATAGTGGAGGTCACACTGTTATCATTACAATCTCCCCAACTGGGCAATGAGCTCTTGAGAGTCACATCTCTTCATTTTTGTTTTCCAGTACTTGGCATCACTGGCAGTTGAGTAGGAGCTCAGTAGGTGTTTGGTATATTAGTGTTAAACCATCAATGGAGACAGAAGAAAAAGGAGGGGGTAGAGGTAAGGTATATAGTGAATACGGATTTTAATATTTATCAGTCCCTGAGTTAAAGTGGACAGCTCTCTCTTCTCTGCCCAGCATCCCTCTTTCCAGAACAAAAGGACTCTTTTCTTATCCCTTGTGAGTCTAGGATGCCTACCCGTAATCATAGCCATGTGACCCCAAGCTATGTACAGAAATCAGTCAAAGAATTGAATATATAACTCAACAATAGCTGATTAGAACCATTTTTTTGAAATGTACCACCTAGCCACAGGGATGAGAGAGGGTCCTTCTTCCTTTTATATGTGAAGCTAGAAACCTATCATCTACTACCTTGTCTTCCAGGTGTGGAGCACTATATGAAGGAGCAGAAGATGGTCAAGAAGAGACGTAAGATTCACCAAGAAAAAGAATCATGGCAAGCATCAGATTCAGATTTGAACTTGTGATGCACATTGGTTTCATTTTAGCTAGAGTAGAAGGTATCTGTCACTTACAACCAAAAGGAGCCCAGCCTAATACAATAAATTTATATTAAGCTGTACAGTAAACCAAATTCTCTCCTATGATTAACTTTTAAATTCCCAAATGATCTTCTATGATTAACATTATTATTACTCCAGTTTTAAAAACCAGTAAGTTGAAGCTCAGAAGAGTCAAAATTATCTTGCTTATAATCTCACAGGAAATGTGTCAAATTTACCTAGAGAGATGCCTGGGTGACTCAGTGGTTGAGCATCTGCCTTTGGCTCAGGTCATGATCCCAGAGTCCTGGAATAAAGTCCTGCATAGGATCTCCACAGGGAGCCTGCTTCTGCCTCTACTTGTGTCTCTGATTCTCTCTCTGCTTCTCATGAATAAATAAATAAAATATGTTTTAAAAATTTACCTAGATATTCTGATTTCAAATGCAGTGCGCTTTTCATTATACATTGCTGCTTTGGGTTAGAGTTAAGACTCCAGCTCAAATTTACAAAAGCACAAAACATGCTATGATGCAAATGTATAGTAGGTTGACCTAGGCTGAGTCTATCCCTCTGAGAATGAGGGCAGGAGAACAATAACTGTCCTCATTTCTGTGCAGAGTACAGGGTGGCTTTTGCTCAGAGAAAAGCATTTTTTATCTTTTCTCCCCCTCTGGTCTTTCAACAGCCCCATATGAAGTCATTCATACCCAATGTTATATGCTGTTTCAGCATGAAGCATACTCTACCCTTGAGAGGTCATATTTTAGGAATGACGTGATTTGTGTGTATAGGGTGGGGGATGGGAAGGTAAGGAGAAGAAGGAAAGGCTATGTATATATTCATATAAGGAACTGGGGCTTCCACCTGGTTGAAACACCATATAAACACATTATTGTTAGTAAAATTGAAGACCTGGTTAAACTGGAAAAACATAAGTAAGAAAGACTTTTTGTTTTTAAATATGGAAACAGAAGAAGCCATAACTGAAAATAAAGTGGGGTTCCTGGATAGTCAGTCTCCTGTGTTTTTAGTTGGTGAAAGTCAATGGAATCCTTTCATAGCAAGCAAAAGTTGGCTACAAGGGCAGCTGACATTGGAAACATAGCACAGAGCTCATGTTTTGTGGAGTTTATTGACTGCTTCCCAAACAGAAGAAATAAACAGAGGACTGGGTTTTTAATTTTAGGATCTATTTGCACCCTACTAAATTAGAGAACCCAAATGACGTCTGCCCAGAGGAGCTCCTGGCTGCACCAGTGCTTTCTTTCTAGCTTGACAAAAGATGATTCAGTTCTAAGTCGGCACATATCACTCCCTTGGCCACAAGTACCCGTCAGGTCCTTGGGATGAAATAGAAAATAATGCTGTTGCCATTGTGTTTGTGATAATGTTACAACTTTTGCTCTGCCAATTATTTAGTTTGAATCAGGTTTAAGAAGTCTATGCAAAAAACAAGTTATGTACTTAAAGTCACAAACCACCAAGTTTGCTAACCTGTGGCTTGAAGGGGGGGGGGGCTTACAGCTTCCCTCTCAAATTTCCCAATTAAATTTAATTTTGAACTTTATTTTATAAACATGTATCAAACATTTTCCATATATATTATTTTCTTCTTTAGACAGAATATAGTTTGGATATTTTATGATTATATTATCTCTTTTTAAAAGATTTTATTTATTTCCAAGTGAGAGAGAGTGCACATAGGAGGAGAAGCAGAGGGAAAGGGACAAACTCTGCACTGAGCACAGAGCCCAATGTGGGGTTTGATCTCCTGACCCTGAGATCATGACCTGAGCAGAAATCAAGAGTCAGATGCTCAACTGACTGAGGCACTCAGGCACCCATATTGATTGTCTTTTAACATTATAATGAAAATGAAAGTTCAGAGAGTAAGGAAGGAAATTTTCTGTGTATTTGTGGGGCTGAGCATACTGTCATACAGTAACTATACAATAAACAGTCATAAAACAGAAAAATAACGTGCACACACATACCTGTGAAAGATGGTGTGCTTGACTTCAGAATGATGTATTTTTAGCAACAGTTTTGCTCTGTATTATCTTATGACTTCCATAAAAATTAATGAATTATTATAAAAGACTTAACCTAAAATCTGTAAAGTGGCAACAGACAATGAACAATAAACTACGGACTTTTTTTCTTCCCAAAGTGGCTAAATTGTATAAGAGTCCATGTAGTTTTATAAACTTAAAGGCTTCCAGATGATTTGAACACTGCTTACCCAATCAGAAATAAATCTTATTCTAAAGACAGATAATAATTCCTGGATTTTTAGTTAAATGCTTCTATAATTGTAATGTTGAAAGCGAATGGTATTGATATTCTACTATCATTTTTTTTTTTTACTTATGTAGCGACATAAAAGTTAAAAAACAAAAGGCAAGTTTTAAGAGACTACATTTTATTGTAATCTCAGGAAGAATATAGTTGAAATGATTCTTCAAAATAATGATTCATAAGTCTTCTTCCTCCCCCAAATGGAGGCACTATGGCATTATGCTTTCAGGAGTTTAGTAGAAGTAGGCTTTTAGCATGCTTTCATGTTGTGGAGTCAAGCTGTTTATTTAAATCTAAGTAACTTCTTCCAAGATTCAGTTCATAAATTCACAATGTAGTATGTTTAAAATAAAGACTACTTCATACACAAGTATACTGTATGTGTTTGCAGATTCCCTTTATTGTTAGAAAAAAATATCATACAAAGACATGGATTTTAAGATTGGAGGCCAAAGTTACTAGTTAAGAAAAACAATACTATCTCTGTATCTTAGTGTTCTTATCCCCAAAACAGAAATATTACCTATTCTATCTACCCCACAAAGTCTATGTAAGGATTAAATAAAACTAACTTGCATTATAGTGTTTTTAGAATTCTAAAATACTATATAAACAAAAGATATTATATTCAATAATACAATTGAACTTTCAGATAACCATAAAAAGTAAAAATTCAGGAAAATGTGGCAACTAGCCAAATTTAATTAAAAATATGTATTGAGTATCACTATATATCAAACAATATTCAAGCATTTGAAATATGGTGAACAAAACAGACAAAATACCCTGCCTTTAGGGAGTTTACCATCTCGCTGAGAGATGTGTCAGAGGGTCTGTTTTTAGAGAGTGAGGATATACATTTAAATGTGGGCAGAGAAGAAAGTTATTTTAAATCTCTCTTTTTTTTTAAGATTTTATTTACTTATTCATGAGAGACACAAAGAGAGAGAGGCAGAGACACAGGCAGAAGGAGAAGCAGGCTCCATACAGGGAGCCTGACATAGGACTCGATCCCGGGTCTCCAGGACTAGGCCCTGGAATGAAGGTGGCACTAAACCGCTGAGCCATGCCCGGGCTGCCCAGAAAGTTATTTAAATCTTAAATGTACTGTTTCTCCCTTTTGTTTCTATGAGACCTAGCCTAATTCATATCAAATGGTGTATACAGGTTTTTATTTCATTACACAGAGATGTATTGAAGGAAGGGAAAAAATAGGTGTAAACTTCAAAACCACTAAGTCCATTTTAGTTAACTAAATTAACTCATGAGAGGCCATTATGAGTCAAGAATTATGTGGAATTGCTTTACATGACAGGTGAGAGGGTCTGAGTCCCCTGGTAGAAAAGAGGGCCTGGAAAAGAAATGAAAAGGATAACAAGATGTAAAACATCACCAATCTGGCTGGTGTTGTCCATTGGGACAAAATATGTATTGAATTCAAATAATGGAATGCCTAACGGATTATTAAATAACAAGAACTTATAAGTCAATTTTGAATCATTTTTGTTGTTTCAATTTGAATGCTTTCTATTAGCCTACACTAAGATAAGGTCCACTATACCATGCACACGCTTGGGTTTTAAGAAACTCAAGTAAAGTAATTTTTTCTTCTTTTTTGACATCTGTAATGTTGAAGCAAAGAGCATAGAGAACAACAGTCCCAGAAAGTAAGACATGAGTAAAGATGAACTGAGACCAGGAACTGGGATCCCAGTGTCACCATAAAAAATAAGATCCTAGAAATGCACAGCAATCTAAGTGAAAACTCCGAGATACTGCCTCCCATCTTATACATACAAAAACAGAATATCGATGTGTGTGTCTGAGCCACATTTTTGCAACTATCATGCAAATTTAAATGGATGGCGTCAGTGAATGTTTTTCCAACATTCCAACTTATTGTTTTATTCCAATGGAAAAGATTTCTTAAACAAGTAGAAGTACAGAAGTAAAAAGCAATATACATTTAGATTGCGGAAATCTACAGATACCTTGGTGTAGTTGGGTCATAAATTCTGTAGCCAGAGTAGCAAGTAATAGGGCTGATTGTAAAGGAGACCCATTTCATAGTGATGGAAAGCTTTATATGGATCAAGAAGGAGCTTGGAATACCCCACAGGCAATAGAGAACCTTAGAGATTTAAGCAGATAGGTGATTTATGACTTAGTAAAATTACTTGGCTTTGTGAATAACATGGTTATAAGGGAGATAGGTATAGAGTGAAAAAGACCACTCGTGAATCAGTTCAGCAACAGGATTAGCAACCCTTCAGTTATCTAATACTTGAGTAAGTAGTTACATTCAAAATTTTCTACAGAGGCCTAGCATCCCTGCCAGTGTAAAGTACTGAGGAGTAAGGAAATGTTGCCTAAAAAAATGGAAACTCAGATTCAAGTTAAAAAAGACAAAACCACAGGAGGATGAGTTTGGTATTTTCTTTTAACTAATGAAAACATCAAAAATTGCTAATACCCACAGTTTTCCAGGAAGAAAGAATTGCTTTACATGGGGCTTTCCTGCCAAAGTTTTCTTCTTCCCTACTTTTTAAAAGACAGCCTTTGGGGCACCTCATACACTATAAATTCAGTATTTGAGTAATTATTTTAGTTCTATAAATTTTGTACAGAAAGTTAATTTCTCTTACAAAAAAATCTTACTAGAGGGTGACTGACAATCAAGGGTGCCAGAAAATTAAGATTTAAAAAATGTAATTCAGTGTGTTCCATAGATAGAAAGGAGGATTTTTATGATAAACTGAAAAATAATCATGAATATATACTGCAAACAAAATTGAATACAGAATCACTGAAGACTAACTTCTTAAATTTCCTACACAAAAGAGCCTTTTAATTATGTTTTAGGGGTTAACACAAAAATAAAATGCCTAATGGTTAAAGAAGATCAAAAGGAGGCCTATCTATTCAAATGCTATTTTCTTTCAATTTCTCTGTCAGAGTAGTCAGAAAAAGGGACTAAGAGGAAATTAATTCTTCCAATCCATGTAACAGAATACCTTTCCATTTATTTGTTTCTTCAATTTCCTTCAGGAATGTTTTATAGTTTTCAGTGTACAGATGTTTCACCTCCACAGTTAAATCTATTCATAAGTATTTAATTTTTTGCATGCTATTATACATGAGATTGTTTAATCAATTTCTTTTTCAAATAGTTCATTTAGTGTATGGAAATGTGAGTGATTTTTCTGTTGATTTTATAACTTGCAACTTTACTAAATTCATTTATTAGTACTCAAAGATTTCTTTATTGAGTCTTTAAAGGGTATTCTATCTATAAGATCATTCATCTGTAAACAGAAACTATTTCACTTCTTCCTTCCGAATTCTAATACCTCTTATCTCTTTTTCTTACTTTATTGCTCTAAGACTTCTAGTACTCTGTTGGATAGGAGTATAAGAATGGGCACTCGTGTCTAGTTTCTGATCTTAGAGAAAAAGCTTTCAATCTTTCACCACTGAATATTTTAGCTGTAGGCTCATCATATGTCTTTTATTATGTTGAGATATGTTCCTAATTTGTTGAGGAGTTTAAATAGTGATTAGTTGTTGAATTTTGTCAAATACTTTTTCAGTATCTATTGAGGTGTCATATCATATAATTCTTATACTTCATTCTGTTAATGTAGCTTATCACATTTACTGATTTGTGTACACTGAACCATCCTTGCATCCCAGGGATAAAACCCACTTGATATGGTGAGTGATCCTTCAAATGTACTGCTGCATATGGTTTGGTAGTATTTTATTGAGAAATTTTGTATCCATATTCACCAGGGATATTGGCCTATAGTTTTCTTTTCTAGTAATGTCCTCTTCTGGTTTTGATATCAACATAATGCTGGTATTATAAAATAAGTTTGGGAGTATTCCCTCCTCTGGATTTCTTAGAAGAATTTTGAGAAAGATTGGTGTTAATTCTTTAAATGTTTGGTAGAATTCACCAGTGAAACAAACCATTTGGTCCTGAACTTTCTTGGCTAGGAGGTTTTGGATTACTGATTAAATCTAACTAGTAATTGGTCTATCCAGATTTTCTATTTCTTCCTGATTCAGTCTTGGTAAATTGCATGTTTCTAAGAATTTTCCCATTTCTTCTAGGTTGTCTAGTTTGTTGGCATATAATTGTTCATAGTAGTCTCTGACGATCCTTTGAATTCATGAGTTATCAGTTATAATGTCTCCTTTTTTATTTATAATTTTGTTAATGTGGGTTTTCTCTGATTAGTCTAGCCAAGGATTTGTCTTTTTTTAAATTTTTATTTTATCATTTCAAAGAAAGAACTTAGTTTGGATAATCTTTTCTATTTTTTGTTGGTTCCCTACTTCATTTATTTCTGCTCTCATTTCTATTATTTGCTTTTTTCTGCTAACTTTGAGCTTATTTGTTCTTCTTCTGGTTGCTTATAGCAAACAGGTTGTTTATTTGGGATATTTCCTACTTCTTAATGTAGGCAGTAATTTACTTTTCTGTTATTTAGATCAGGTAAACCCTTTTGATCTGTTATCAAGTTAATAATTTTATCCTCTGCCATCTCCACTTTTGTAACGAAACCATCCAGAGAGTTATGTGTTCAGTTATTGTATTTTTGAATTCAATAATTTCCATTTGGTTCTTTGATATTCCACTTTTTAACTGAGATTTTCCCTTTTTTATTCATTTGTTACAAGAAATTTTTTTTTAATATCTATTCATTTTAGAGAGAGTATGAGCTGGGGAGAAGGGGAAGAGGGAGAGAGAGAGAAGCAAGCTCCTTGTTTAGCATAGAACTGAACACAGGGCTGGACATGAGATTTGATCTCAGGACCCTGAGACCATGATCTGAGTGGAAATCAAGAGTCAGATGCTTAACCAACTGAGCCACCTAGGTGCCCCAGTTTCAAAAGAATTTTAAATTGCTTAAGTGCTCTTATGAAGGCTACTTTAAAATCTTTGTCAGAAAATTCCAACATTTGATTTGTCTCTATGTTGCCATTGTCTTTTCTCATTCATGTTATGGTATTTTCTTGGTTTTTGACAGGATTTTTTTTTATTGCATCCTGGATTTTTTGATTTTGTAATATAAGAAAATGAAATACACACATACAAATTTATTTGTGTTATTTTCAGGGATTTTACATATATTTAAATAAGTTATAAAATATATTTATAAAAGACTTTCCTCCTGTTGAGGTATATAGCAAGTAGTTATTTAAGACTTGTTTCTTGCCTGGTCCTACCATACCACCCCACATAAGTGGGATCCCTATTAATGCAACATTATTTTTTCCAAGTAGAGGTACAAGAGCACTTCCCTACCGGGTCCCATGCTACTCAAGGAAGAGAAAGGGAAAAACAGATACAAACTAGTACTACATCTTACCATGTCATCAAGTCTGCTGATGCTGGGGTGGGAGGTAATAGAGGGGTAGGTAGCCTGTTTTGCATTACTTTTTTCAGTCTTCTTGATGTCAGGTAGTGGTGGAGGTTCACCAACCACTGGACCACACTGAAATTATCCGGTTGTAGTGAGGTGGGGATAGGAACATTGCCTGCTTCTGCTGTATGGGGAATGAAGATCAGTTTCCCATTCAGCCTCAGTACCACTACTCTAGCAAGGGAACCAAAATATCTCCTGATTAAGCTAGTTGAGAATGGAAGGTCAGCTGCCTGCTTGGGCCCACCAACATCCAATGGAACAGTCAGCATCACTGGATGCTGTGAGGCAGATACAGTATGGAAGAGCCACCTCACCCTCCACCTCTCTGAAACCATAGGTATATGGTGGTTGTTGGTGTTAAACTGCAGTAGGGGAGGTATTGCCACAAATGTGTTGTCAGACTTTTTAAATCTGTACCCTCTAGACTAGAGGTTTCTGCACTACTCTGTCCAGAATGCATGAAGCAAAAAGAAAACCCAAGGAACTCACATCCAAATAGTGAGTTCTTCAAGTCTGAGTTTCCTAAGCAACCTATCTTCTTTCTGCCTTTGAGAGATGTCCTGTGCTTCATTGTTGTGTGTTATGTCCAGGAATTTTTAGTTGTAAGGGAGAAGAGTTGGGACAAATGGGCTACTCCATCTTGGTAGAGAATATTGCTGAATGCCTGAGAATATTGCTCTGATATCTTCACATTTGAATTTAATTTGCTTGAAAAGTCTAAAATTTTAATTTATTTTCAAAACTTAAAAAATGCTATCCTTTTGATATTTTACACCTAGTGTGCTATTGAAATCTCTGATGTTCATCTGAAACTTCTTTTCCAGTTTTTTTCCCTTCTTTCTAAAAATATTTACATTTTCCCTTAATCTTTTAAAATTCACTGCACTAGGTGTAAATTTTCCTTTTTCCTATTTTGTACTCTCTGAATACTTGCAACCTCAGACTTTTTGTCTTGTTTTCAATCCTGGGAAATTTTGTTGTTTCCTCAATTTCTTTCTACTTTCATTTTTCTCTCTTCCGGGATCTTCAGTGCGAATTTACATTTTTTAAAAAGATTTATGAGAGACGCATACACACACAGAGAGGCAGAGACACAGGCAGAGGGAGAAGCAGGCTCCATGCGGGGAGCCTGAAGTGGGACTCGATCCTGGGACCCCAGGATCATGTTCTGGGCTGAAGGCGGCGCTAAACCACTGAGCCACCTGGGCTGCCCTGAATTTACATATTTCTATTTCTGGTCTATCTCTTAGCATTTCTTGTATTTTTCTATAACTTTATATTCTTTTACTGCTTTCTGGGAGAGTTCCTTAATGCAATCTGTCCAGCCTATTCATTCTCCAGCTATATCAATTCTATTATGAATGTGCAGAGATACATTATTAATCTGCCCTAAGCCAAAATCTTTAACCCTTTGATGTCTGTTCCATTATTTGAATTTGCTCCATCTGTCCTGTCTTCAATGTAATGCATCTATATCATGGATATTATTTTTATGCCTATCCTTTGAATTCTAAGTCCTAGCAATATCTTATCTTGCTTATAGACATCCAGCTCGTCCAAGGTATCTGAACTGTTCCTTAAACAATGTTTATGAAAATTTACATATCTATACTCTTCTATTGCATTTGTTTACAGAAAAATCTGATTGAAAGGTTGATGTTGGCAAGTTTTTTCTGTCTTGTCTATTCACAGATGTCTACTCATCTGTTGATACTACAAGAAAAAGTGGTTTATTGTTCTCTCTTCACGCAACTTAATCTGTACACATTCAGTTTATGAAAGGGGTTTGCTTGTAGGACAAGTGTAATGACATTAATAACCTTAAATATTTTAACCTTTACTTGTAGTTATTTTTAATGGTGTTTCCTGAAAATATATTTTTATTACAAGAGCTTAATTATTTGTTCCTGATCTTCACTGTTATCTTTCCAAAAATGAAATTTTTAGGTTTTATTTTATTACATAAAGTATAGAATAAATTATATGCACCTAGAACATACAAATACATGTTTTATTTACTATTATGATAGTTATGGTATGTTAGTTATGGTTATATTATTCTTAGGAATTCACTAATACTTCACTTTGGTTAATACTTTATAATTAAACATTCTTTTTTTAAAAAAAGATTTTATTCATTTATTCATGACAGACATAGAGAGAGAGAGGCAGAGACACAGGCAGAGGGAGAAGCAGGCTCCATGCCAGAAGCCTGACGCAGGACTCGATCCCAGGACTCCAGGATCACACCCTAGGCCAAAGGCAGGCGCTGAACCACTGAGCCACCCAGGGATCCCCATAATTAAACATTCTTAAGCAAACAAACATAAATCTTTATTTTTAATTAACATATACTTTTTCTTTCACTTACTCTGTATTAGGTTTTGAATAGAAATATTTTTCAACATCTGTTCAACATCAAGTCCTCTCAATCTGACAATTTTTACCCGAGTGAAACAAATTACTAGTTTCTTGTGGAGACATAACTGGAAATGATAGCTAGTATACATTTATCTGTAACATTCTGAAGAAGACTCCAAAGGACAAAAACAGATTGGCTAAATTTGGCTCAAAAATGTTGAGAACAAAGACAGCATTTCCTTAACTATTATGGTAACATGTTTCCCTGGAAGTAAATTTTCATCTTGTCTTGTGAGAACTGCATTTCTTCCAAGTATAAATAATTTATAAGAAGTCAATACTGTTGATATTTTTATTGAAACACTTTTTCCATTGTATTGTGTTGTTTTAAAAATCCATGGAAGCAGCAGTTAGGTGGCTATGAATTATACATGAATATTTTCCCTTTTGATTCATCATTCTAAAATTTTTATTTTTTTAAGGAAAAGAATTGTCAAATCCTTTCCCCCCTATTCCCCCTGAACTTTTCCATGTCTTCTCTTTCCCCTTCAACCCAAGTTTTAACATCTATGTTTCTCCTTTCCAGTCAAGGGCTCCAACCAGTGGGCAAGGCTGCCAGTAAAGTAAAGATTTACTCAACGTGTGAGGATGTGGATGAATACTGGCTGCTGCATGCACAGGCTAGCTTTCTCTGGCAGTGCTACAGTAACAGCTACTGTCAAATAGAACATCATATTGACCAAAAGACCTGGGGAAGAGCCATTAGAACCAGTAGAAATTACCTGTGGCTCAGTATAATTTTTTGCTTTTTTTTAAACTCCTTTTTTCCTTACAGGATTGTCACAGATCTTCAATTGACACAAGGAAAATGCTTAAATGGTTTAAATAAGATGACCCCTATAAAGAAGGAAACACAATTCAACATATGCAATAAAGATTATATTTATTAATAACTACTAGTAAAAAGCATATAAAGGACTTACTCATATTCTCATTTTTAAATGTTTGCAAAATCCTCACATTTATTGTATTACATGCCAAATGCCATAATTTCAACACTTTATCATCTGTGGTGTTATGAGGCAATAGATAAAAAGAACAGATAAAAAATAATGCATATATAAGAAATAAATTGTCTTGTGCTCATACTTAAATGATTCTTAATATGTATATACTGTATGTGTATACATTCTTGTATATAAATTCTTAAGTGTGCCAATATTTATAGACACTGTGATGCATAAAAATATTTTTAAATTATTAAAATGTAGTAATAGTTAAAGAAACCCTGATTTATACTGCAACGTCTCCTAAAGGCTGTACACATTCAAACTAGATCTTGCATTGCAATGGACTAACATTCCCTCAGATAATCTTAAGTGGGTCCACACCACATCACACGCATTACTACTTCCTTTTTATATAAAGTAGAGAGTGGATCAGACATTTCAATTGATTACACTATTTCAACAAAGGAAAGGTACAATGATGAACTCTCTGAGAATAATATGTGCCGGATATACATTAACACCTAACTCTGTTGTATCTAATTTACACAAGCCTCCAGACCAGCTGTATATACATTTCTACTTGAAGTCACAGACAAACCTGTCCAGATGCTTAATTTCTTCTGCATTTGCCCTGTCTTTATTTTTCTGTTATGTTTACCTTAACTTTAGGTATTCCAGGCTCCCGCCTAATTTAGCAACCAAGAACTGATCCCCACCATTTTTTGATCTTCCAGATCTTGGATTCCCCCAATGTCTTGAAACTATGAAAGCAAAATTTGATGACTCATTGACTTTGGTCCTAAGTGTCTGCCCTACCTGTGTGACTGTTAATAGCCTTGTTTCAGTTTGGCATCAATCAAATGAATGGAGGATAATTCCCCAGGTATAGCCAGGTATTTAAAATAGTTTTTACTATTTACAATAATGTGATGAATATGTGGAACAGATAGAGAGTTAGGAACTAAGTGAGAATATAAACTAAGTTAAGTGCACAATTCAATGTTGAAACATATTTTGCTACGCTGGACTTTTTGGTGCTGACTATAACTTATTGCCCATTTATATTAGGTAATTTTTTGTGATATGGTTTATACATTTATGTCATCAAAGTCCCATTTAGATGGACTAGGGCTGGTTTTGTAACAGGGGATAGAAAAAGAAAAGGAGGTGTCAAGGGGCTCTGAGATGTATATGGGGGAAGTAGGGATACCAGCACATCACAGAGCATGACATATGACCTCAGGTCATAGCCTCTAGGGATACAATTGGCCCAGTTTAACAAGAAGGATAGAACTTATGGTGGCAGGAACTGCAATTATGACCAAAGCAAAAGCATACGGTGTTCAATATTATATCTTTGTTTCTCAAACTGAACTATTTAATTTACCAGAAAAATGACTTCTTACACTGAAAATATAAATTATGAGACTGGGAAAATTTTAAAATAGGAGCAGTGAGCCACACCAAACGTTAAAAGTATACTACAAAATAAATTAATAAAACATGCTAGTACTGGCTGATAGATAGCTAGATAATCAGAAGAGGGTAACAGATCAGAAGATAGAGCCAATAATTATATCAAATATTTATAGAAATTTAGTTAAAAAAAGAAATTTATTTAAAATACAAGCAGCATTTTCAAACTTATGTAGAAAAGATGAATTATTCAAAAAACAATATTACAATAAACAGCTTTTTGGAAAAATATAGCTGGATTTCTCCTTCCCTCAGTTCTTATCCCAATACAAATTTCAGATTGATTCAGTATTTCAACATAATAAATGAACACTTTCAAGTGCCTGAAGAAAACACTGAAGATTTTTTTGACATATGCTTGGAATAGGATGACCCTTCTAAGCAGATGACACAAAATTCAGAAATCATGAAGGAAAAGGTTTGATAAATTTAACAACATACAGGTGGTTTAAATTAAAAGGAAGTGTTAATTTCTTAATTAGAGTGGCATAATGTTATGAGTTCACATGCATATTTGTACAAATTCATAAATACAGATAAAGATATGCATATCTGTGATTGTAAATGGACATGAAGCTTATTGAATTTATAAAGGGAAACCAGGAGTCAGAGTAATATATTTTTCATCATACATCTTTCAAACTTCTATATTCTTTTTCTTTGTCATCATGGGTTACATTACCTCTTTTGAATATAATACAATTTATTAAAATAAACATGTTTGACCTTCTGGTTCCAGCCATAGTAGTTTAGCTTGTTTTGGACTAATCCTCCAGCACAAAACGACTATAAAAGCTGGAAAAATTTATAAAGCATGGATTTGAAGGTTTTGGAAAGCATCCAATATAGAAAAGGCTCAAAAAGCTAATAACCTCCTTGAGAGAAGGGAATGTATAACATGAGATTCATATTCTCTCTGGCCTTGTTTACTAAAGTCATTTTCTAAATATCAGACAAGGGAAATCACGCATAGACAGGAAGTCCAAGTCTTGCTGCACTGAGCAGAGTGAGGGCAGATTTTGGAGCTGTCATACTGAGTGCCATTTAAAGGACAAGCACCAGGGGAGAAGGAAGCCCCAGAGACAGAATTCAAAAATTATAATACAAATCTCCCCTAAATCATTGGGTGACTTCTAAACTGTAGTCAGAGAATAAGACTTAGAAAATTTTTGTTAAGACTATAGAGACAGCATGTGGGAGGTTAAAATGCTAAAGCAGAGATCACAACAGCCACACAGTGTTCAGAGAATAGCTGGAGCTCAAACTCTGCCAAGGTGGGGTGGTGAAACCCAGGCTGTAATCTGAGACCCCAGAAGGGTAATGCTGTAATATTAAGGGCTACACCTTAGGAATAAAAACAAAAATAAAACAGCCCTAACAAAGACTAACACCAAGCCTTAATAAGGATCCACTAATGCTCTGGCTGTTTTCCAAAAGAAAATTCAGCCCACCTGGAGGAAGATAACATTCTGAATTTCTTTTTTTTTTTTAAGATTTTATTTATTTATTTATGAGAGACACACAGAGAGAGAGAGATAGAGAGAGGCAAAGACACAGGCAGAGGGAGAAGCAGGCTCCACGCAGGGAGCCCAACGTGGGACTTGATCCCAGGTCTCTAGGATCACACCCTGGGCCGAAGGTGGCGCTAAACCACTGAGCCACTGGGGCTGCCCAACATTTTGAATTTCTTTCTTTTTTTTTTTTTTTTTTTTTTAAATTTTTATTTATTTATGATACTCACAGAGAGAAAGAGAGAGAGAGAGAGAGAGAGAGAGAGGCAGAGACACAGGTAGAGGGAGAAGCAGGCTCCATGCACTGGGAGCCCGATGTGGGATTCGATCCCGGGTCTCCAGGATCGCGCCCTGGGCCAAAGGCAGGCGCCAAACCGCTGCGCCACCCAGGGATCCCCATTTTGAATTTCTATAATTTTGATCCAGTCCAAACATATGAGGCATGCAAAATGAAAATAAACAAATGACTAAATAAGAAAAATAAGAAAGAAAAAGAAAAATCTACAGGTGATTTAGATGTTTCAGTTACTTGTTAGTTATTAGTTAGGTTGTCAAAAAATAAAGAGAAAGAAAAATTTTAAAGCAGCAAAAAGAAAATCATACTTTGCTTTCAAAGGAGCACCTAAATAAAATATAAATAAATAAAACTTCCAGCTTCAGGATCATCATTGGTATGGAAGGCAGAAGACAATGGAATATCTTAAAAGTGATCAAAAAGAAAAAGACAATCCATCTAGAATTCTAACAAAAATACCCTTCAAAAATGATGGCAAAGTAAAGATGTTTCAGATAAATAAAAACTGAGCAAATACACAATCAGTAAGCTTCACTAGAGGATAAGATAGTTCCTCATATTGAATAAATATGACACTATATAGAAACACAGAACATCAGAAGTAATGACAAACATTGGAAAGGTAAATACAAATGAGTATTGACTACTTTGGTGAACAACAACAATGTCTTATAAGGCAAATCACAAATGCAGAAGTAAAATTTAGGAAAATACAAACACAAAAGGCAGGAGTGCAATAAACAGTGAAATTGAAAGTGTTTGCATTGAGAAGTGACAAATGTGCTGATTTAAAGGTAGACAGTAATATGTAAAAAAATGCAAATTATAATTCTAGAGATTAAAGTTAGACAATAATACATAAAAATGCATATTATATTCTCTAAAAATTAACACTGTAAGAAAAGAGAGCTAAATTGTTAATGGAGAAGGAAAATATGGAACTGTGAAAATCAATTTCAAACAACCTTTGAAAAGGCGTCAAGAGTCAAGAGGCTAGCATGGAGCTCTCCTGCCCTACTATTCCTACTATTTCCTGCAAACCCAACAGGAAAGTTGCAAGTCTATACTATTTTAGCTACTACTTCACCCAGGAGAGGAAAAGATTCTTCCGTTTTCTCCACCACAGTCCAGTCAATGAGAGGCCCAGTTTAGCCAATGTCTGAACTCCCTGTTACTCCAATGGACTTAAAAAAAAAAAAAAAAGATTTTATTTATTTATTCATGAGACACACACAGAGAGAGGCAAAGACATAAGCAGAGCCTGATGCAAGACTCAATCTCAGGACTCCGAGATCACAACCGAGCAGAAGGCCAATGCTCAACCAATGAGCCACCCAGCTGCCCTTATTCCTGTGGACTTTTTGTTTACAACAGCCTCACAATTTCCTCTGTTCTTCCTTGAAAAAGCGTTCCTTTGCTTTGTTCTGCAGACTTGCCTATGGTTTTGCTGTATCTTGCTTGTCTCAGATTGCAAAGCTCTACTCTTCGCAAAATAAATCTACTTTTTTTTCTGGTTAAATAACTGGCAGTTTTATTTATTTATTTTTACTTTTTAAAAGATTTATTTATTCATTTATTCAGAGAGAGAGACAGAGAGTTATGGGGAGAGGGAGGAGAGAAAGTATCAAGCAGACTCCTTGCTGAGCACAAAGTCCTAGGTGGGCTCAAATTCTTACATCTTGAGATTACAACCTGAGCCAGAAATGAGAGTGGGGCACTCAACCTACTGTACCACGCAGGTACCCCAACCGACATTTTTATTTTTAAGATTAACAGAATAATTGGATTAAACCTGATTCATCCAAAAGTAGACGAGAGGAGGCACAAATGAATAAAAAACAGATGTGCAAATGGAGAATATATACCAGCCATAGGGGGTAAATAGATTTCAGAGCTGGTCAAGGAAAAATCTATAACCACAGGTGGAAAGAGCACACACAAACTTTACCGGGCAATGAATGCTCTGACAAGTTTGCACAGGGGGGGGGGGGGGGGACAGCCCTCACAACATGAGACTGATCAGAAGCAAAGTCCAGGGGGACAGAGGGGAAGAAAAGAGAACATAGTCGAGGGGCCAGGGGATCTCATAAGGGACTTATGTGTCTAAGTGATGTCCCTTAGGAGCCCAGCGGGGAGCCTGTCTGGTTACTGGAAGCCTCCTCTGCAGTAAATGACTTCTTCAGGGCATTTGTTTATGACAAAAATACCTTCACACTTTGTACATATTCTGAAAAAGATGTTTACATACAGAGATTAGACTGTCTATACAACGAATGCAAAAGATGCTGGCTATAGAAGGAGAAATAATTATTTAGAGCACAGAATCCAGAGCCATATCTTAGCAGTTCGAATCCTGGCTCCAGTATTTATTTTTGGGGTGATTTTGAGAAAGTTACTGAATGAATTCTTCTTGTCATCCATAAAATGAACATGATAATAACAGCACTCTCCTCACTGGATTTTAGTGTGGAATATATGAGTTTAGGTAAAAACTACTTAGGAAATTTTGTGCCTCGCACAAACACTATGTGAAAATAGCTATTATTCATATTGTTTTTTAAAAACATTTGATAGGCTTCTAGTTCACACAGAAATACTACTTGTCTGGTTGCTTTGTAATGTCTTTGAGAGTGTAAATATGGTAAAGATGTATTTTACTTTTTAAAAAATAAGTTCTTGGGCAGCCTGGGTGGCCCAGCAGTCGAGTGCCGCCTTCGGTCCAGGGTGTGATCCTGGAAACCCGGGATCGAGTCCCACATCCGGCTCCCTGCGTGGAGCCTGCTTCTCCCTCTGCCTGTGTCTCTGCCTCTCTCTGTGTGTGTCTCTCATGAATAAATAAATAAATAAAAATCTTAAAAAAAAAAGTTCTCACGCAACAAATAAACATGCTCCTGAATTGACACATTTAAATACCCAATTAGGCTTATTTCTTATTAGTGTGGCACTCACCCTCACATGTACAGTATTTGATTACACTGCAATAGCTTTGGATATTTTCTGAAGTTTGTGAGGATGTATTCAAAGTATTTAGGCATCAGGACTCTAACATTTGGTTCGTGCTCTTATTTCTGGCTGTATCTCAGGGAAATATACAGAATATGATTGGAAATATAAAGAATTTATTTGAAATCAATCACAGCTCTATGTGACTCTGGCGAAGGTAGTGCATATTCGATGTTTCCATCAGCAAACTGGAGAGAATAAATGGGGGCTAGGTGAGCTCTCAGACATTTATCCAACACAGCATCACTCTGTGACAAATGGAAATTCACACACACACATAAACTCACACACAACTCAGGCAGAGGTTCTCCAACTTCAGTTCTCAAAGGAGCCTAAGATTTTTTTGTTTGTTTTGTCGATTAAAACCATATCAAAGTCATGGGGCAAACCCCCAGCACATCTGTTCTGGATAATATTACCATAACCATTTCCTTCCATCGAACATCTCAGCAGTACCGAAGCAACGAGCCAAGGAGGAGCAAAAATCTTATTATTAGGCAGTAACAACACTCTCCAATTCTTTTCTTCCTTTCATGTATGATAAGTGAAGCCAATTAAAAGCTTCTGGTGGGGTTCTTTCGACTTACATAAAGGTCCTTTGTACTCAACAGCTCGAAAATGGTCACTCACCTCTCAGCCAAGTGCAGATACGGGACCTGGGGTTTGACTACTGCCAGGTCCAGGCCGCGCCCGACCTGGTTCCGGAGGCGGCGGGCGGGGCGGGCCACAGGTGCGACGTCCGGGGAACACACCGAGCCGCCAAGTTCCAGGATGCCCGTTGCCCTGCGGCCAGATGCCTCCCACAGGGGCTGCTTAGTGGCGCCATCAGGGCGCTGTCGGGAAGTGGGCCGAGGCGCACCCGGGGGGAGCTGACTTCCACCGCGGGCCTGCGCGCCCGCCCCGCACCTCTGGCTCACGTGGCGGCCTCACGCGGCGAGGGGGACCCAGGAGGAGGAACCCCGGGCCGGGGGTGCCAGCACAGCGACTGCGCACGCGCGACTTCGCGTTCAGACTTCCCGGGAACTTGCAGGACCTGCGTGCCTCGCGAAGAGCGAGGGCCACCCGACGGCGCCAACTGGAACACCCAGAGCTGCGAGGTTCCCTCTTCCTCCTCCTGCTGCGACGGAAGCGCTAAAGCCACGAACGCCAGATCTCGCGATACCTCAGAGCCCACGCTCCCCGGATCCCAGAAGCCAGCGCGGGCAACCAGCGCTACGGGGAGGCACGTGGGAATCGCGGTTGACGGACAGGTGTCAAGGCCGCAGGGCCTTACGGAGGGGGACGTGGTCACCTTTCCGGGCTGAATCCACGAGACACAGTGGCAGCGAGCGCCCTGGTGCTTTTAAAAAATTGAAACTGATCAGATTTAGCCTTGAATTCTATGATATTAGTGAAACGATCACATTATTTGGCTGAATTCTCTCTCCAGTTCCTGAAAATGATGGTGCCAGCGTTGAAATAGCACCTCAGATAACTGTTTTAAGTCAACCTAAATACAAATAGTATGATTCTTCGTGCAGTGCATTAGTTTGAACTACAAATCTGAAGTTTGGTACATTTGCAAAACAGATAGCTCTGTTTGTTTAGCTCACTATGTTCAAGAGTTTACGGTTCTTTTAAAACCATTTTAGAAGTGCTAGAGAACTCAGTACTTCAAAATATTGAAATATCTCCCAAATATTGAGCTCAATATTGCAAAATGTAATATTGAATAGAAAAGCATACATTGTAATGAGCCAATTATCTTAACAGATGAGGAGACAAATCTTGGAGAATTCTGCTTTGCGTGAAATACACAGATCACTTTTATTAGATGCAGATATTGAAATACTGAAATATCTCCAAATATTGAACTCAATATTGCAAAATATAATATTGAATAGAAAAGCATACATTACACAGATCACTTTTATTAGATGCAGATATTGAAGTATTGAAATATCTCCAAATATTGAACTCAATATTGCAAAATATAATATTGAATAGAAAAGCATACATTACAATGAGCCAATTGTCTAACACACGAGGAGAGAAATCTTGGAGAATTCTGCTTTGTGTGAAATACACAGATCACTTTTATTAGATGCAGAACATTAAAGAAATAACACATGGTCTGGTAAACTGTAAAAGTTGAAACAATAATGTTAATACTGTTTTATAAGCATTGACCTCTGTTTTATATCCACATTTAGAATGTTCATCAATGAGCTACTTTCATCAGCTATCTTCTGCTGTGATAATATGAAACAATATTCATTTATGTCATCAAGAATAAAATTAAGAACTGTTGGAATATTCATTTAGCAATTTTGACCATTTATAAAATGTAAAAATCATTGTATCTCTGGGGTAAAAAGATAACTGCTACAATTCTCAAGGAGCTTATCCTTAAGTTTAAAGAACTAAATATAATACAGGGCAAAAATCTAAAAATTAGTATGGTCAAATTAAAAGGGCATAATAAAGAAGCATTATTTAATTCTTACCAGGAGAATTGCAGGAAAATTCCTAGAGGATTTCACTTTAAGTGTGAAAGATCAGTAGTGTAGGATGCCAGATACATAGTTTCCCCAAGGTAAATAATAACAGAAATTATTATATTAATAAGAAGAACTAACATATATTGATTGCATACTATGTGTTGATGTTAAGTACATTGTGCATAATATCTCAATTAATTCTTAGAGCAATCCCTATTAGGTATTATTCTTTCCATTTTTCAAATGAGGTAATTAGAGTGTAGAAAGTTAAATAATTTACTCAAGGCTGCATCTTGTGCACAAAAGCATAGGTAAGCAATATATACAAGACTACAGGGGTTCTTAAATGTTTTTATAAGATGATTTGGTTTTCCTAAATAATGGTAACCTAGGAAACAGAGTAATTCCAGTGAAAAAATTAAAGATGGATTGCAAAGGAATGGAAAGAAACTAAATGAGGCTCCAGTTGGAGACAATGTAATAGTATAGGAAATTTATGATGAGCATCTAGACTAAGGACGTTTATGAGAATCTTTATACTGACAAGAAAATATAGGGCTTCCCCACTGGGAGGGGGAAACAATGGGGAGCAGAAGATGAATATGGGTAAAGTTTTCATTTCAATCATGTTATTTAAGAAGGTGTAATGTGTCTTTCGGGAAAAAAATGTTCCCACAGATCTGCTTTAAATTTTTATTTTTCTAAGCTACAGATGCTTAAGTTTGGACTACCAAATTTTGAACCACTTAATTTCTGGCCAGTGCTTGATAAATGATCATGATATTATTTCTTTACCACTTACTCTCCAGCAAGGTCTATATGAGCCTCTCTTGTTTTTCCGTTATTCAGCTCTCGTTTTTCCAGATGCCTGTATGCAATTTATCTCCCTTTTATCTGATCCTAAACACGTAGTCATTTATTTTCTGAAAATATATGAAGTATTTATTGCCTTGTCAATTTTAAGAAATTACTTTACATCCTTCAGTCTTTCCTCGTTTTATTCAAATTTTCACCTGATGCATCTAAATAAGTGATTGTCTTCTCTTTCATTATAAACACCTAAATAATCAAGTTGACTTTGCAGACTTCTAGTATTAAGGATGTTAATCATATTAATGTCAATAACCCCAATTTAAAAGACTTACAATAATTTTACTTTAAAATTATTTCTAAATCAAAATAAGGAATAAAGGGAACTAAAAATAATATTTTGAAACATGATTAATTTTAATGTTTACAGGGAAAGAGTAAATTCACCAGCAGAAAAAAAAAAAACAAAATTAACATTTTACAGGTTTTTAGTCTCAAAGCACAATACATTTTTCATAGAAACAAATATATCACCATCATAGGTACCATAATATGGCAATATTTATACACAAGGCCATTTACCATTAATAAAATCAGTGGCAATGGTGATGCAATACATTAGTTTATCTTTGTTAAAATTTTGCTATCATACTTCCTGGCCTGCAGGAGTATTTGCCAGGATACAAAAGAAAAGTGTGTGACCTCACTTTGAACAATACATAGAAAGCTCTGGCTGCCTGTGCTTAACCCTAGATTTACAATATTATCACTAGGAATGTTTCCCTACCACTACTCTACCAAGGAAACAATGCATTCCACTTACTATTAAAGCCATTCCCAAGGAATCAAACATTTTAATAGATTCATTTGGATATCAAGGTATTATTTTATACAAAATAAGAAGTGCAATATTAGGACATAATATTTGATCTGCCTAAACTTAACAGAAGAGAAAAACTATACAGGTATTAAGTGGAAAACAATTTCCCAATTTCAGATTATTTGGAGTAGGTAATGGCATAGTATTGAACTGGGGAAAATGTGATAATATGGTTCCTTTCATTTTTCAAGAGTTGGTTTTTTTTAAATGCACCAGATGATTTTCTGAGGGCCATTCACATTCAATGTTTAGATTCATTTTATTAGTGGCATATACAAAGCACCATATAAAATAACACGTGAAATGTAGAACAATCATGACTATGTAATTATCTATAGAAATAACTGCTAAGAAAATATAGCAATATTTAACACAGGATTTCTAAAACCATTACATATTCATTACTTTCCCCAAAGCTAATACTGTCCCATGTTTAATTTTTACAGAATTTATCTATCAAGATTTATATGCATTTGGCACTTTTGGGGGGGCTGAAAATAGTTGATATCTTCTGTACAGTAATGTTACAATTTTATACAAACTTCAGAAATATGGCATTTGGAATAGTCTTTAGGATCCTCTTCCAAGTGTTCCACTTCACACAACAGCAAATACTCTGAATGCCTTTCCTCCTGGAGGATTCTGTAAACTGCAAAAAAATACAGAAAGTATACTGATGTCACCTCCACACATAATCCTCCAAATAAATCATGCTTACTTACGACAGTCAAGAAAGCAGCTCTATGAATCCAGATGGCCAACTTTCTTAGGCTACTATAATTTATAGTTATTGGAAAGCTTGAGTGAGGATGACATAATTCTTTAAATCTTGGCTCTATACTGGGCTGTAAGTTTACTAAAATTTAAGATGCACAGTGGTAATAATAGTATTTTATATAGAACTTAACAGATTCCAGATCATGTTTTCCTGAATTACCACCTTTGATTTTAATAAAGCAGAGTTTGGCAGCTGTTATTCCATTTTACTGGGAGAATATTGAGATCCAGGTTTACAACTGACCAATATGGTTAAAAGTTTACTGCAAGTTAAGAGGATAGTGATACTTAAGCAATATTCTAGAGTACTATTATTTTTGAGCACCTACTATGAATTTCCCAGATTAACAGATGCTAAATGCAAAGCTGTCTTTTTTTTTTTTTTTTTAACGGTGGCACTCAGATGGTTATGTGGAAGGCAATCTAGATACCCTGCAAAGCATATCCTTCAGTATCCTTTAGAGAAACTACCATATATATATAAAACCTCCACTGGCAATTTTAAATAACCCAGTAAACATCTAAAAGTTAGGGATTTTTCAGAACCTATACAATATACATGAAAGTTAATGTTACTTCCCCACGTACAAATGATTTGAAAAATGTGTATAGTTCTTTGCTCTTAACTTTTTAAAGATACTTGATAAAGTAAGTCATATGAATTTTCCTAAACCACTAAAATATATAATACTAATGGACTGAATAATATGAGATGACCAGAAGGTATTCATTTATGTAATACTAGATATTCAACTTCAATCAAAAAGAGAATATGGTTCTGGGGAAAATCAGACTCATTCTTTTGTCAAACACTTTGTCATATAACTGGATTAGAGAAATATCCAGTGCCCTGCTCACCTAGAAAGAATTACATATAAAAACTAATCTAGAAAATCCAAAGAGGATGAAAGAAATTTCCGTATTATAAAATCAATTAACAAAAGAGTGGTTCTGACTAATAATCCGATTTTCATGTTGATTTTTATAAGCCTGTAGGAGACAGGCACCTCTGGTACTACAGCTTCTCCCATCCCTGGAAGACCAACTATTTACACAGTATGCAAAGGAAACACACTGACGCAGCCACATAACTCCAAACCCATACTAAAATGAGTTGGTTATAAAGTAAGCATAAAGGGGTGTGTGTGTGTGGAAGGAGAGAGAGAGAGAGAAGGAAAGAGAGAGACTATAAATATATAAAATACATGTGTACATTTTAAATTTTACCTTTCTGAGAAGATTCCATTCTGAAAAGAAGCAGTGTAAGTCTTTCTTTTGTCCACAGGCATGACGTCAACATAACCACCATGATTTCGAACCACCCCAGCATGTACTGCTGCTCTGCAGATACTGGACAGCTGAGGGGATGAGAAAAATCTTTTCGTTATTAGGAAATTCCTGCTGAACTTACCCTGCCTACTCTTCTATTAGGCTGAAGACACTGACACTTATCTCTATATGGATATTCAGCAGTTACAGGTTGATGTTTTGTGCATAAAGGAATGTTTCAAAAGTCACAAAGTTAAAGCAAATTCTGAACAAGTCTGAAGCAGATCTTAAGGGTGGCTACAATGGTAAAATCCCTTCATCATTTAATCTAACAAACACTTGCCTTTCCAAATAGCAGGCTTTTTCTGAAATGAAGCAATCAGATGCAAATTTGCCTCTTTCATCTCTTGAAGGGCCTATTTATCATTCTTAAATTTCAGCCTTGCTAGTCCCAACTAGAGTCACTGTGACCAAATGTTCACAGGCTTATTACCTGTACCTCATTTATGTTTAGTTTTGACTTAGAAACAGATCATAGCTCTGTATATCTTTATGGTCCCTTTTCCAAAATACAGGTATATGTTAAATGGGGAGTTTTCTTCTATGAAATAATGTAATCTACTCAGAGAAAATTTGCCCAAGAAGAAAAATATAAAGAACAATCATAGCTTCTTATCTATATTTGCAACATCTATCACCCTGGTTTAAAGGGTCGGATATAAAGTACTAGGAAAGTGCTATGATTATTTGTACCAGTTATATAGTCTTAACTGAATTGGATTTCTACGGAAGAGAAAATAATTTTCAGGTCTATGGATTTCTAGAAGTCGACTCTTTTCCTTTGCCCCATTAAAGTCTTTTCCAGATTTTGACATTTGCTTTAATCCTAATGTTCTACTGAAATTTGTCAATAGCTGAATACAGCCTGAGGAAATTCCACAAAATGAAACACTTGAACTGTTTTGGTAGAAAACAATCCCCCTCATATTCGAGGGGTCTTTTCTGATCCCACTGGTGTGTTCTTTTTTTATCTCTATGCACATATGAGTGACTTAATGTGCTTTTTTTACGTTCACATAAGCATGTGCATCTTACATGACCTTGCTTTATTACTGTGCTCTGAACTTTGTGGCATCAGTCAGAACTTATTAGATCACAGAGCCTGAATGCCAAGCTGTTTAATCCTTTTCATGTTTTTGCTATATCACAAAATACCATATATCTAAAACCTCGTATCCTTACTCTAAGGAGGCATTTTATTCAGTTTAAAGTCCCTCATTGAATTAATGTTTGTATCCAATATGGTTCATAATAGATGAAGTTAAAAATAATTCTGTACACATTTCAGTATTTATCTTGTTCTGTTAAAAGAGTATTATCAGCATTTTCCCTAAGGCAATAAAAGTGCTTAGATATAACATTCACTAAATCCAAGCACTTAATATGTTTTGAAACTATTGTTTTGCCATAACTATGCAGTCAGCAGGCATTCCTATTTGAGTTCAAAGGTTAGAAGAGATTTTCTTTTTATGCCGCACTTCGTAAGAATTAATATATCATGAAAAAAATTTATCTGTGAAAACACTGAAACATTTTTAATGAATTCAGAAATTAACTTTATTTGTAACAAATGAGAAAAGTTCAAAGGAATAGAAGGTACAAGTTGTAGCCATGTAAACAGAAAGAGACAGAGAGAAAAGTGGGGAGGGATGGAGAAAGAAGATATCTTTCCATATCTTGTATTTAAAGAGATCATGTATTTTGTGGTGGGTGGAAAGATTGGCAGTTAATGGCTGAATCTCCATCTGACTCTGTGCTGACCACACATAATAGTAATCTTTGTATTTCCAACTTACTCTTAAAAGGATCTACATAATAATACATAATCAACTCTGCATTGCATAATAATACATAATCACCTATGCACTGCACTAAGTAGGAAGATAAAATGATCTCAAGATATAAGTTCTAACAAAACATTAACTCTAGAAAAATAGATGGCTTATAAGCATAGAAGTGTATAGGATATTTTGAAAGATTTTCACCAGGCATGACTAAAGGGACAATCTAAAAAGAATTCCTTTTGAAATCTCTGATGATTCTAGATAGGCTTATTCATGTACATTTACCCTTTTTTTTTCTTTTCTTTTGTACCTTTTTTTTTTTCAACACATATTTATGTGCAAGGTATGTGCTTAATTTCTAATGTCACTGTGTTCTCTAAGTTTGTTAAGGCAGGATGTAATTATGTCTTGTTCATAGGCTGGCACACATCAAATTGTTGATGAAAAAGTGGTGCACAAATTGCACAGCTGTCACCCTCAAGGAACTTCAAAATAATAAAAGAGATGGAGAAACAATCATAACACTAACAGAATCAGCTAAGTGCTAACAGGAAAAAAATAGTCATAGGGGTTGAAAGACAGGCTACATTATATATGTATTGGGAGATCCCGCAATACATTCCACAGAGGAAGTGGCAATAATTTAGGATGTGAAGAATGACCATGATTTTAACTAACAGAAACACAAGAAGATAAGCACAACATGAGGACTAATAAATTAGATACCAGCAAGACATTTCAGCTGCAGATAAGTGCAAAGCTGAAGTCTGAGAGGGATTCAGATGTGGAGAAAATTTCAGAGCTAAAGCTGAACTAAAAACAAAAAACTGACCTCAATGAACTCACCAACAGAAATAAGGTGGTAAATACTATTTCGGGCCTCTTTTCACAAACCTATTTCCATAGTACTCTATTGCATATGTGCTTCAAGAATGTATTTCCTGAATTGGTTTTTGCAACTCTCTGGTTTAGAAATTTGTGATTTTTTTTAAATGTCTGCCACATAAAATCTAAGCTCTTCACCATGCATTCAGACTCTCCATTTACATGTTTCAAGACCCAGACCCCCACCATCCCTCACACAAAATTGGCTGCAGTCCCTTTGATCACCTGCTCAGAGATAAGCAAATCTATGTGTTATGCATGCATCTCACCTGCTGTCACTTCTCAGTCTTTGTAGATGCCATTCATCCCACCTAGAATGTGTCCCTCATCCAGTTTATCAACCCATACTTGAATTCTGGTTCAAAGAGCACTTGTCCATACTGACTGAAGCCCTCCCAGCTAATTATCCTTGTCCAACTCCGTAATGTTGTCTATTATAACATCCTCTCAAGTGGTTTCCTTTTGTAAGTATTTTAACATATTATATGTGATTGATTCTAAGCTACTTAACTGCTCCTTTGGCAGAGAAAGAAATTGTTTATACATTTGACGATTTCTTAATTATCAAGTTAACACTGCAAATTACTGAAGAACCAAAAGGAAGATTTAAAAAAGCAAAATGGGGATCCCTGGGTGGCACAGCGGTTTGGCGCCTGCCTTTGGCCCAGGGCGCGATCCTGAAGATCCGGGATCGAACCCCACGTCGGGCTCCCGGTGCATGGAGCCTGCTTCTCCCTCTGCCTGTGTCTCTGCCTCTCTCTCTCTCTCTCTGTGACTATCATAAATAAATAAATAAATAAATAAATAAATAAATAAATAAATAAATAAATAAATAAATAAATAAATAAATAAATTTTAAAAAATAAATAAAATAAAAAAGCAAAATGAACTTTTCCTTCGGAAGGATGCCTCTGTACTATTTAGTAAGTGTCTGATGTACAATGTATGGGTAGGATATAAAGAAAAATATAGTAAAAACAAATTATTATGCACTCATAATTGCAAAAGGATTGTCATTTTCAGTGTTATTGCTGACCAGCTTCTCTGAGAATGTCTATCAACATAGAATCTGTTCTCTTATTCTATGTATAAATGTACATACATACATTTAAATGTATATATACACATATATACACGAAGACAGAGCTGCATAAATTAGGATACTTACATCAGAATAAACTCTAGTTCCAATTACACGAGCATAATGTGGATTTGCCTGCATACAGTTACGAGGACAGTAGACTCTGAAAAACAAAATACACATATATATTTTAAGTAGCTGGTTATTTCAGTCATTCTTACTAGTAAGGCCACAAACAGGCACGTACAATAGTTAGCAGCATTCTCAACCCTTCTCATCTTTTTTTCTTCTGAAATAGGTCAATTTTACAAGCCAGGCAGTATATGCAATTGCTTCTGCTTAATTTACCCACTTCTAGCTTTTGGCACAAATGTGTTCTTTTCTTTTTTAACTTAGCCAGGAAGCTTTCTAATTTAGGGATTAAGCAGAAAGAAACATCAGGGTGCATCTCAGAGTATCTGGGGATTGATTTCCAACGTGTCTGTAAGAATTTCGTAAACAGATAACTTGAAAAACTTCACTCATTGTCTGCCTCATACATTTCATAGTTTCTTTCTTCTGTGTTCATACCATCTCTGGTATGTGGTTTTAATTATGATGATAAATTATTGATTCCCAAATTTATACCTTCAGTCGAGACCTCTTAATTCCAAATTTGCATGTCCTATTGCTTATTCAATATATCCACTAACCCTAATAACCATTTCAAACTCTAGTCTTTATCATCTGGTGTCTAGCTTACCACTATAGGTTCTCCTATGATCTCCTTGCTTCCAACCCTGCCCTGTCTATTCTTTTATCCCCCTACTTAAAGCAGACAGGTCCAAGCATATCATTCCTCTGCTCCAAATACTCCAGTGGTTTTCCATCTTATTCAGAATAAATGACAAGATCTTTACAAAATGGCCAATAAACCCTGCATATCCTGTTCCCCCACTACCTTTCTGATCTTATATCCTCCTCTTCCACTTTCTCCCCCAGATCCAGTCATACTGCCCTAATAGCTATTTCTCAAACGTACAAAAATAGTTTTTGCACTTATCTTTTCCTTTGCATGGAATATTCTTTCTCCAGATACCCTACTGCCTTACTGATATCTGATTGGCTTAGCTCATTTAAAAAACATATCCAAAGGCCTTTTATTTAAACACAGGGTCCAATTATCACTGTTCAATCAATTACATGTTTAAAAACTCCAAGAGTTTAAGAAGTTATCAAGTGGAACTTTTTTTTAGCAATGGGCTCTTTGATTCATACATACAGATACACAGACACTCATGCACTAAAAAGAAATTAAAAATTACAACTGGAAAAAACAGAATTCATTTTAGTAAGTAGTAAATCAGAGTCTCAACAAAATGACTACATGAAAATCCTGTGTGATAAAGGAATCAATGATTTTCCCAAAACTATTCCAAAAAAACTTCAATTGCAACTACCTTTTCCAATTGAAGCAACTCCTTCTTAAGATAGCTCTTAAGAAATAGCTGCATTTTGGGACCCTTGCGTGGCTCAGTTGGTTAAGTGTCTGTCTTCAGCTCAGGTCATGATCCCAGGGTCCTGGGATCAAGCCCCATACTGGACTCCATGCTCCAGGAGTAGTATGCTTCTCAGCTCTCTCTCTGCCATCCTTCCCCACCCCATACTCATGTTTTCTCTCTTTCTTTCTCTCTCTCTCTCAGATAAATAAAATATTTAAAATAAAAAAGAAATAGCTACATTTCTTATTTCTAAAATTTATATAACATTGTACACGTTAGCATATACGCGTTTCTTATAACAACTAAACTAGAACCATTTAAATATAAATAATAAATGAGTCTGAGTTTTTATAACCTTAAAGAGCTGACTTTTATAAAAGATGCTGTGGGGATTTCTATAGGAGGAATGTTGTCCCTGTTGACTGTAATGTTTCCTCCAGGTGTTTGAGAACAGCTGGGCATTCACTATCCATCCTGTAGTCATAAAATCATCTGCTCTGCCTTTAGGATCACACTGTGCAAGCTCTACTTTGACTATACTTAGCACTTAGTTTGTGAGAGGCAAAGGTCAGTAGCTCCAAACTGAGTTAGCTTCCACTTAGGCAAGTTCAGGTCAAAGACCGAAGGAGATTTTTACTTGCTTGTGTTCTACTCCCTGGTTTTAGCACCTTATTATGTACTTCTGAGAATGCAGATAGTGACCTGGTACACGTTCCTTTATACACAACTCAATCCTTATAAGCTTTGAATAAAAATTTTGATGCATTTTAATGATACCTGCTTTTACATCTTGAACACTCAATAAGTTTCAAAGATAGAGTTCTTTATAAATATATGTAAATGATTTCTGCCCTTCCTCTCTGTGCCCCCATCCCCAGGCAAGGAAAAAAAAAAATGATTTCTAGTAACACACACAAAACATATGATATTTAGAAGGTTATGGTATTAAATAATAGAGATTGCTTATTCGGCGCTATTTGCCTGCTAGGGAATCTCTCAAGGACACAACTGTACAGGTAAATATTGTTTCTTCATCCTCGTCTTGAGCTAATTTCCTTTCATGTATTTGCTGTTGGCATTTTCTCCAAGATTTATGTCCCAACTTATTTAAGTTACATGAAATTCTGAAACAGATGTACCAACCAGATGGTTCCCTAAAAGTTATAAACTGTTATATAAATAATACCATTATAGCATGCATAATTTATGAAACTATTAAAAATTTTATATAAGAAAAGAAAAGACAACCCTTTGTTTTACTAGACTTTAAAAGAAAACAGGAGGGAGACTTTCCAGACTACTACAAGGTCAAAATTATGTAATAATTCATACTTCTACCAATTTGTTGTGTTGATAACAGTATGAGGTAAGATTAATTTTTTTAAAGATTGCATTTATTTATTTATTTATTTATTTATTTATTTATTTATTTATGAGTACCCACACACAAGGGGAGGGGCAAAGGGACAGAGAGAGAGAGAGAGAGAGAGAGAGAGAGAGAGAGAGAATCCCAAGCAGACTCTATGCTGAGCATGGGGCTCAATCCCACTACCCTGAGATCATGACCTGAGTGGAAATCAAGAGTTGGATGCTTAACCAACTGCCCACCTAGGCACCACGACTAAATTTAGTTTTAAAAATTTCTGTCTTGGGGAAATAGTTCCCTTCCTGGAGAAACCAAAGAAATACAAAACATTTATCAATATTTTACATCAGTGATTTTTATTTCTTTTGGAACAATATTGCCATAAATTATTCCACAGATATTAAAATAACCATTTACTGAGCATCTACTAGAAGGAAGCTTTATGCTGTGATGCTCTACAGAGATTTTACTTACTATTTGTTCCTCATAAGCCTGTTCACATGGCAGAGATATGGCCTAGTAGCACACTGCATATAGCAGGTGTTTAATAAATATTTATAAATGGATGATTCTAAAATATTTTGGTTTTTTTTTTCACCATATCTTAATGGTAGAATTTACCAGCTTCACCTACTTGTAAGTAGTAACTACTTTTTATATCATCAAGTCTTTTATTACCTTATGAACAACCAATCTCATTCTTTAAGCAAAACACTGCTTTATCTTTAAAAAGCTAAGTGATGAAGCTTTTCCAAAATAAACTTTTCCACAAAAAGTGAGTTCCCTCAATTTTTAGTAATTACAGTTTATCAATTACCATTCTATCTCTAAATCTTATTACTAGTTCTTGGAATTATCACGTGCTTTCTTGGCATTAATGGAGGAAGTGTGGATAGAAATAAGACTGGATATGAAAAGACATATTTTGTCTTTCCTATGTATGGTTATGACTTATGGCCATAATACTTCTAACAATTTTCACCTTTGTGAGGTCAAGATAAATGAAGTACTTTTCCACTATTGTATAGTAGATAAACTCTATTATAATTTTCAAAAAGATAGTAAACAAAAATAAAAGAAAGGCAGAAGATGGGCTTTTTGACTTACCAATCACACTTAAATTTATCCAATTTAGGAACTGGATGGCAATGCTTAAAAATGTTACATCATTGTAGGTGTTGTAGTAATGACTTGTGATAGACCAAATGTTGGGGTCCCTCCAAATTCATATGCTGGAGCCCAATGTGACTGTATTTGGAAATGGGCCCTTATGGAGTTAATTAAGGTTAAATGAGATCATCCTGATTCCAGGAAAGGAGTTTTCTCTCTTCTTCTCTGTCTTTGTCTCTCTTTCTCTCCATCCCTAACTCCCCTGCCTTGTGAGAACACAGAGGACAAGGCAGCCATCTGCAACAAGGAGAGAGGCTTTGGAAGAAACCAAACCTGCCAACACCTTGATCTTAGTCTTCCATCTTCCAGAGTTAGGTAAAGACAAATTTCTATTTTTTATACCACCCAGTCTGTGATATCTTGTAAGAGCAGCCTGAGCAGACTAAAACAAGTCTTCATGGCACAGGTGAACATACAAAGTATACCCACAGCCCTGGTAGTATGAGAGAGCCAAAAGCACTCTGGTATTTGCAGAAAGCAGACTTGAAGTGCCTAGAGTGCAGAAGTTTGTGATGAACAACTGCTCCCTTCTGCTTCCCAGCTCAAGACTAAACACCTTTCATATCTGCAGACAGCCGAACTCCAGGCAAAAACAGGTATCACAGAGTAAGAGCCCCATCCATGTATATCCACTGGTCAAGAAGAATGAGAAAATTTAGAAAACATTACCTTGGACAGTGTGAAGCAGGCTTATGAAACGGACAGAGCTGTTCCACAGTTGTTTCACAAGTGATAGCCTGGACTGAAGAGTTGAAACAGGAAACAGTAAGCAAATCTTTGGTAACAATAACATGCAACATGGTCTTAAGAAAATAAGATTTAAAAAAGTGCTAACCTGTTACTTTAGAGACTGTGAAGGAATTAGCAGACTGGTATTTGCTGAAGATAAAAATATAAAGATGTCAATCATTTTTTAAATGAATCATCATCAACGTAACTTCTGGTATTATTTAGGTCTATGAATACTTTGTTTCTCCTGGAGCATTCTTACTTAAATATATAAATAAGCAGCAGTATAAGATTGCATCATCTTTTTTAAACTAAGTTGATATTATCTTCAAGTAGGAACCAAATCAATGCCAACCAAATTAATCATTCTTGATATTGGAGAATGGTCTCTTCTCATGATCAATCTCAAAATGTATAAGTAACAGCATAAAACCACACAGATTTATATCTACATACTTGTTTTAATTAAAAATTTTAAAGTTAAAATTAGAACTCTAAACATACAAATTCTGTCACCATAGAACTAAATTATTTAATCTCTCACAATAGTAAATACAAGGTAGTATTGTGAAAAGACTACCGAATCATCAGTACCTTAAAGGAGCATGTTTTATTCACATTTTTGTTCCCCCAAGTATCTTGTAAAATATCTACAATGAATGAACTCCCCATTATATGCATCGTGCATCATTAAAAAGCAGGGATAGAAGAACAGGTAAGCTATTATATATCCAAATTTTAATTGGTTTATTTATACCCAGATTTTCAGAAAAATATCTATTACTAAGGCTTATTTGTGATAGTATTTTAATGACACACTCTTCACATTTCAACAGTTTCTGTTATAAATGCAATAAAAAACTAAGTTCACACAAAAACAGTAAATAGGATAAATATTCCTTAATCCAACACCCAGTGTTTGGTTTACTAAAGCTAATAACTTTAATTATTTGTTGAAGACAATTAATAAATGTCTGCTGAATCACTAAGCTAATCAATAAATGCTTCTATAAAGTTTCACTTAATCGCTAATGACTAAAACCACACATAAAGCCTTTGAACAAAATTGTATACATTGAATGTCATTCCACCAAATCTGTAAAGGTTTTTAATAAATTCTTTCTTATCATTATGAATCCTCTACTTGTGGAGTTTCATGCAATTCTATACTTAAAAGAAACTATGTCATATATCTTAAGCCATTCCATATGAGGCTCAAAGTTTGTTTTTTTACATAGAAGAAAAACACTACAAAGCTATTTCAAAAGGCCACATTGTTCTAATTTCTATAGAGTATATATCAAAATATGTAGTCTTCTAAAATATGTTTCATATATTTAATACAAGAAACATTTCAAAAGTTAATGCTTCTATGTTGAGTTAAATTACATTGAGATGGACAAGGGTACATGTGTATGACATATTTAGAGAACTTTTCAGAATGCTCTTCTACCTATTAATCTATCTCATTAACAAAGTTACTGTTGCATAAAATAAACCATTTTCCATAAGGAGGGCAAGGAAAATATGCAAATCAATGAGGCTTCTCTGGAGTATTTTCTTTCACAGCTGAATAATCTGTTGCTTCACATCAGGAAAAACTGTAACTTGTACATTCTTAATGAAACTCCACAAAATGTGGAGCTTTAACATGTTCTTTATCAGTAAAACTGTTCAACTCTAAATTTACATACTTTGGCTCCTTTTTGTCTGGAAATTACAGAGCTCAAATGAGCCTTGGCAATTACCAACTTCTCTATAAATTCTTCTATGCTTGGCTCTGAAAGAATTTGCCAACTCATTATTACAATTTAAAATCATCTCATCCAACAGGTCATTTGGGTACTTACCCAATTGTTTGAACACCATTTCTGTTGGATTTGATGAAATAATGTTTTCTTCCTTGTCTAGTGATATCTACCCAACCACCATCATTGTCTATTATACCATAATGAATTGCAGCTCTACAGATGCTGGATTGCTTGGAGAGCAAAAAAGGAAGAGAAGGATATTAAGATGTTAAGAGTTCTGCATAGGACACAACCAATTACTATTTACATGACTTTAAATTAAATGAACATATCTGAGCAAAAATATCTATACTTATATAAACTGTTATTTTTGCATTTAAAAAATCAAATATTATAAAAAAAGATCCTATTCCGGGATCATTGTATTTATCGTACTTACCATTTCATAATGTACACTGCCAATAACTTTAGCTTTACTATCCAAACAGCCAGCAGGGCATTCATATCTAAATGAAAGAAGTTGGAACAAAATTTAGTTTCTCTGAATGTCAGTGAAAAATGAAAGTCTCTCTTATGTTTTGTCAGGTAATTTTGAGAATCAATAACAAACATTACCTATTGCAGGTTGTTCCTTTGCACTGATCTCTTAATCTTACTTCACAAGAAACAATCTGGGCTGAAAAAGAGAAAAATACCAAAATAATTTAGATAATGTAAAAGCTGTTGTTGTTCATCACAGATAGTCTAATGTCAAGCTTTTGCCATCCTAAAACTGTCCCAATTAATAAAATACAGTTGCATATGCCATCTATGTCAACTTTAAATTTTGTGTAAATACTGCAGAGGCCTTACACATTTGCTGTGTGCTTATGACTTCATTTCTGTTACTATCGTCTGCTCTTGTCCGAACGTGGGTGTCACGGACTTGGGACTGTTGCCGTTCAATTTCATTTGTTTCTTCTTCTCGAGGAGGGTAGTATCTGTCTGAGCCTTCTGTTAGAGAGAAAGGATTTAAGAACTGTGAACTCATCTGAAATGTGCACAAATTATCAAATAATGATATACCTAATCATATACCAATGACAGTGATATACACAGTCTATGGCTGTGTAACATTTAAAACTAGAAAAATTCATAGTTTTTGACACTGGTGTTGACTTCAGGTGGTCTACTGCATTGGAATACATGAAATACATAGATAAGGTTTTGAACTCTTGAATCATTTATGCTTCTATGGGCTAACATTAAATGGAGTCATTTCTAAACTCGCTTTATATTTGAAAGTGGTATCAGTGATTGCCTTTCATAATGGTACCATTTAGTCTACGCAGTGATCTAATGAACTATTTGTGTGCTTAGTGTATATGAATGCAGTTTCCCAAATGAAATCATTTTGTTAAGAGGTTCACATTTAAAATTTTCAAAAGGGTCACATTTAAAATTCTCCCCAAAGGAAATTCAGCCTAAAGAAGGCTTGCCCTTTTAATTTACTACAATGTCAGTTTCCATGGAAAGTTTTTCCCTTTTAGAAGGAAACTTAATGTGCAAAAATTTATACTTAACAATGGAGAATTTAATTTTTTTCCAGGTTGACTTATATCAAGGCTTTAACAGTGAAATAATTTGGAAAGGTATGTTATTTTCATGGATGTCCAAGAACTCAGAACATAGAAAAGGGAAGTATGAATTCAGAGGAGAGTCAATTTTAAGTAAAATAGGGGTTTGTTGGTGAAGGGGCAAGTAGGCTGGAAGTTTAGGGATGTAGAAGACGGAAAAACACGCACACAATGAAAAATGCTTCCACGAATGAAAAATGGCTCATATAACAGAGTGAAATAAATTGTTACCTCTCATCTGCTCATTATACTAATGAGTATTTGGTTGTCAAGGAAAAAAGACATCTCCTTATGAATACTAAAAAAAAAAGCTGCATTAATTTATGGGTTTTTTTTAAGATTTTATTTATTTATTCATGAGAGACACAGAGAGAGGCAGAGACATAGGCAGAGTAGCAGCAGGCTCCTGCAGGAAGCCCAATATGGGACTCGATCCCAGAACCCCGGGATCATGACCCGAGCCAAAGGCTCAACCACCGAGCCATCCAGGCGTCCCTAATTCATATTTTCTAAAACAGTCTACTTTAATCTCCATTTGGTCGTCATTAAGAAAAAAGTACAAGGGAACAGAAATGTTCACCTGGATGCCCAATAAGACAGGATTATCACAAAGCTTTGTCATATAAGTTTTCTCTTCGTGTGCTGTAAACAGGATACCATATTTATATGTACATTTTGGCATGTCAAATACATTTCAGAGCACTGCTTTTACAACAGTTTTGCAATACTACTATAGCTTTTTAATTTGTTACTTTGGCATGAGAAATAATGTATTCTGTAGTAAGGAACACAGAATCAGTATAATACATTGAGCATGATTTAGTAAGATTCATGGATAGGTATTTTGGCAAAAACTCTTGAAGTGCTAAAAACAAACTGTATTAGACTGCTAAATCCTTCAAAATTGAAGACACTTATAAAAATAACTCTAGTCAATAACATACTAAGGTGGTTTTTAAAAATGTAAATGTATTTGGGGATCCCTGGGTGGCTCAGAGGTTTAGTGCCTGCTTTTCTGCTCAGGGCATGATCCTGGAGTGCTGAGATTGAGTCCCACGTCAGGCGCCTTGCATGGATTCTGCTTCTCCCTCTGCCTGTGTCTCTGCCTCTCTCTCTCTCTCTCTCTCTCTAGAATAAATAAGTAAAATTTTTTAAAAATGTAAATGTATTTGTCACTCTGGGGTAATTTCAAAGTAGAATTAGAAGTGGTTATCTGAAAAAATAAAAAATAAAAAAAAAAGTGGTTATCCGATAGAAGATGAAACTTTAAACACATATTAGGTATGATAGACTTCTTAATATTTTATTTTGAAAATATTTGAAATGGCTTCAAAATATTTCACATAGAGTTCTGGGGAACTTTACACATAATAATTATTATTATTTGCTGTTTTTTTAAGGATTTTGTTTATTCATGAGAGAAACACAGAGAGAGAGGCAGAGATACAGGGAGAGGGAGAAGCAGTCTCCCTGCAGGGAACCTGATGCAGAACTCCATCCCAGGACCCTAGGATCCCGACCTGAGCCAAAGGGAGATGCTCAACTGCTGAGCCATCCAAGTGCCCCTCATGTAATAATTAAATGTGCTTTTTGCCTTTTAAGTACAAATGCTGGATTAAAACATAAATCACACTGGTATTATGACACAACGGCACATACCTTTGTAGCACAGATTTTCTCGACAGCCACCTCCAAAACTGGGTGGGCAAGCAGAACACGGACGTCCATGTTTATAGGGAGCGTGGCCCCACCAGTTCCCCCTTAAAGAGATGATCCATTCTGTTAAGAGGTAGTCTAATATAGAATCATTTAGAAGACACTGTAAAATATTACTATATTCTAAGTAATGATTTTGATGTATAGATTTAAAACATTTATATCTTCCATCACAGAGTCCCTTCAGTTACTAGGTTTATATATGAACTACTGCCTCATTCTTTTGAAAATATTCAAAGTAAAATGCTATGTATACTGTTAAAAATTACAAATTTAAACTTTTACAGAATGCTAAGCTCTATTATGAAATATTCATCCCTATTCCATTTGTTTTAATGAAGAGATCTGAGACTTAGATTTGACCCTAAGTACAGGTGTAATACTTTCAACATAATCATTCAATGCTCTTTACAAAGGTAAAAATACATTTCTCAGTTAATCTGTCATTTTTTATCTCTAATAAATCCAAAGTATTAAAAATATTTATGTAATATAATAATGTAATGAGTAATACTGAAGACATAAAAATATAATTCCTGTCTTCACAAAGATCATATTTTCAATCTTTATATTCCTTTTAAGCACTGATTTTATGCATCAGGCAACCATAATTGTTGCCATATTAAGTAAACAGAGTTAAAACAATACATTTTACTCAATAATTCACAATGAAAATGAGAAAAAATTGAGAATATAAAGTTACTTCATGTGGTCAGGCAAAATTTACATATAAAAGTAATGTTTTGTCTACTTACTTTGGGGAATAATTGCACACCAAATAGACAGCTTTGGGCCATATCTGCCCCCAGATGTTCATGTTATGACACAAATTAATGGCACAGCCTATTCTGCTACTTGTTGCCCACACCACCTACATTAAGAGAAATTTTCAGAAAAGGCTCAGAAAAAGTAGGCTGAGACAAAATAAGACAATATATCTCAGAGAGAAATGTATATAACCGAACTTGAGAAATGAACCTTTATCATTCACGATGTAACAAGGCAATGTCAAAAGAATATTTTTCCTGAAACTTTGAGAAGTGATTCAATTTAAAGAGTACTACAGGGTAGCCCCGGTGGCTCAGCGGTTTAGCGCTGCCTTCAGCCCAGGGTGTGATCCTAGAAACTGGGGATCAAGTCCCACATCAGGCTCCCTGCATGGAGCATGCTTCTCCCTCTGCCTTGTCTCTGCCTCTCTTTCTCTCTCTCTCTCTCTGTCTCTCATGAATAAATAAATAAAATCTTAAAAAAAAAAAGAGTACTACAGGTAAATAACCCTATCTGTAAAAGGTAAGTATCTTCAAAATATGTGTTTAGTAAATAGTTCAAAAGTTACATCCTCACAACCTAAATTGCTGTGTTAATGTTTCTATGAAGAGGCTTACCTAACAAAGAATAGATCTTCTCATCTTAAACTGTACTGGAACAAAAATGTAGAGGCTCAAACTTCTTATACAATGTATATTTTCATTGCATGACTGCTTATTAGGGAATTCAGTGCTAATCTTACTCTTGTCATAGGCAAAGGCGGAACAATTTGCTTTATATTCACTAATAATCAGCTATAGAAATTCTAGTAACTCAGATCTGTGGTGGGATTTACCTAGTTGAATTTAGCCTCAGTTGTTTGATTTAGAGGTTTACAACTAATCCAATACCAAAAGTAGACACTTAATAAAAATAAATAAATGTACATAAATGCTGCACATATGTAAATATTGAGTGTCATGGTAAATAAAACTATATTTTTATTTTTTTGGAAAATAAAAAATAATGATACCTAACATTGAAGATGGTAAACTTGTCCCCATGTGCATTTCCTGGGGCCAGATTAAAAATGTTTCACACAGAAAATAATTGAAATAATGTCTTTTTTAAATTGATGTTTGGACTTTTCCTAGTAACTACGTTTATTATTTATAGAAATCGATAAGTCTATTCCACATAAATCAATATCTATGTTTTTTAAATAACCATACCAGATTACATAAGACACAAGTTTAGCAGCATAAGACACTTAGAAAAATGAAGTATAATATACCCAAAACATACCTGTGTATAATGAGTACACACAGGACCAGAACATCTGAATGGACAATATGGGTTGCATTCATGCTCATACGGGTAGCTAAAGTCTCTTACTTCATCATACCATGCTTGTACATGAAATGTTGGGGGCCTGTATCTATTTGAAAGACAATAACCACTGAGAGTAAGTAAAGTTGGAAAAAATGTAAAACCAAATATTGCAAAATAGATTGATGAAGTTTGGTAGAGAGATAGTCTTCTGTAAGTTATACATGTTAAATACTTATGCCCATTACATTACTAACATGTCAATGATTTAAACAAAAATAAGTCTAAAATATCGCTGGTCATTCTGCTATTACACTTAAAAAATTATTTGTATTATTTGTATATTGTGATTATTTGTTTTCCTTAGGCTCTAAAAGAAATTTCAGAAAATTTTCAGTGCTGAATTAATAAGCATTTCAAGCCTTTATGTTAATCAAAAAAAAAGTTACATTTTACGCTACCTTCCCCAGTGTGCTCCCAAATTCTGTCCAATTGACGGAAGCAAATTTGCAGGTCCATGTTCCCATAAACAAGTTTCAGCCCAGGATTCTGCAGATCTTTCCAGTTCTACATCCCACGTCTATAGTTTAAAACAAAAACAACATACAGATACAAACATATAAAATATATGTAGAGTCTGGACATTTCTTCAAAATATCATATGTTTCAGTTAGTTTCTTCCCTTCCTACTGCTTTGCAAAGTCAACATCTTAGTCTGCGTTCTCAATATCTCTCACCTAGATTTTTTTGCGCTAGTCTCCTAACTAGTCTCTTTGCCGCCATCTTTTATCCCTCCAATCTGCCCCCACATATTTAGAACTACCTAAGTGAGCACAAATACATCTAGGTGATTGCTCTGTCTAAACACATTCAACAAATTCCCATATACATAAAGTCCAAGATCTCCTTGGTCCCATTGTTCCTTATCATAAAACATGCCATTTCTTGCTCTTGCTGGCATTGTTTCTTGTCTCAAAACATCCTTCTCCCAATTATTTGTCAGACCCCTATTCTTTCTTCATAACCCAGCTTTACATAATATACTCTAGATACCTTCTCTACTTTCAGATGTAGGTTTCTCACTCCTTGGGGCTCTTAAAACTTTGTAATACTTCTTCATTTAGCAGCTATTAGAATGCAATGCTAGTATTCGTCTACATGTCCATCTCTTTCATAAGACTATGAGTTTCTTGGAGGCAGTCATTTAATTCACTCCAGTATCGTTGGCCTATTTTTTGTGCTTTGTGTCTATCATATAGACAAGATGATTAATAAATACTTATTGAGTACTGAGTATATGAATGATGAATGAATTTGATTCCTATAAAACATATATGCATTATTATATACAACATTAATGAGGGTGATTAATTTTTACTTTTAAAATAATTTACAAAGAAATATTTAAAATTACAAAATTATTACTGAAATTATTTTGAATGCCCTCGGTTTAATGTTCAATTTTTTATTTAGAAAACAGGCAGCATAGTGGTTGGTGTGGTGGTAAAAACATAGGTAGAGCTAGGTTCAGTCTTGGCACAATAACAGAACTCTGGGCAGGTTAGGGGATAGGAAACTGGAACATGAGGACCCAACCTAAGGTGATAGCAATGAGACTGGAGAAATGCAGACAAACTGAAATCATGTTTCAGAATTTAAATTCCTAGAAGTTGATGGATGACTGAAGGTAGGTGGTGAGGGGGAAAAACAAAAGAAAAAGATGAAGACGATGAAGGTTACCAAATTAGGAGAAAGAAAATACAGGAAAAGAAATAGATTGTTGCCATGGAAATGTGTTTAATGTATTTTGATGTAAATTTTTCGGGTGCCACATGAGATGTGTGTTATACATACAGCATGTATGTCAAGGAGAGTGGAAACATACAACTGGGGTTCTGGGGAAAAAATCTGTGAAGATACGAATTTTGAAGTTATTCACCTAGAGATGACTTTCTTCAGGAAGATGATATAGAATGAAAAGAGGAATGAAAAGAAAATTCTGGGATTATTAACCTTGGAAAGGGAGAAAAAACAATGAATTAGTAAAATAAACCAAGGAAATTGGGATCAGATAGGTGAAAGGAAAACTGTAAGAGGGTTCAAATATATAAGTAAAGGGACAAGGATTCTAGGAGTAGAGTGGGCAACAAGATCAAATGCCACAGAGAAGTCCAGAAAGACAAGAGCTGCTAAGGGCTAATTCATGATCAAGAGTGATTTCAGATCAATGCTTAGGAGAAAAATCAGAGCACATGGGCACATATTTGACTGGAAGGAGAAACAAGAGAAGACAATTATGCATTACTTTGTTAATGCTTCAGAAAGGAAAGAAAAAAAAAAGAGAGAAAGAGAGATGTCCAGAAGCTAAAAAGAAAGTAACATGCCAGGTTCTAGGGAGAATCTGTTTGCTTTGATTTTTTTAAAGGGTGGAAGAAACCTAATCATGACTGTAGGCCAAAGGAAGGCACACTAGGGAAAAAGCAGCACAAAAAAAAAAAAAAAAAAAAAAAATTGGTGTGGTGATTTTAAAACTCTTTTCCACAAAGGTAGAGCTAAATTCCCTTCCCCTCCCTTCAAATTTGAGGGGGATGGTAACTCCCTTCTAATACATAGAAGGACACTACAAGACTTCCCAGGCTAGGTTAGGAAATACAGCCTCTCTACAGTCAGTTCTTTATCTTTTAAGACACACATCTTGGGGCACCTGAGTAGCACAGTGATTTAAACATCCAATTCTTGGTCAGGGTCCTGATCCCAGGGTTCTCATCTCATGGTTGTGAAACCCAGCCTTGGGCTCCATGTTTAGCGTGAAGTCAGCTTGGGTTTTGCTCTCTCTCTCCCTCTGCCCATCCACACACATCTTGACAGACCTGAGCCAAGAAATTAGAGTCTAGCTACCCTGAAGGGATAGCTGGCAAAATATTGTAGAGAGATCACACAGAGCCTACAAAATGCAAGAGGGGTTTTGGTTGTTTGGGTTTTCCTAGCCCATGCATGAGGCCTAGCAGTTTGCAAGTCCAGGTCACTGCAAACTAACATGTGAGAGACCCAGAGTATGAACCACCCATTTGAGCTGGTAAAAGAGACCATAGTGATTAAGGGACAGGCAGGGCTAGACAGGGAAAGACAGACGGGAGCGGGGGGGGGGGGGGTGTTCTACGGAATCAGGGTCACAGAAATCCCAAGGATGCTGAGATATAAAAACCAGAGATAAGGGAACAGTCTAGAGGACTTGGCCCTGGATATTACGGAATATCTTTCTTTGACGGCTACAAAATAATCACAGAAATTCACCAGACCACAAAGAAATAAGTCATTAAGGATGTTATCAATAGTTCTTGCTCAAACCAAGACTGCACAAGAATCTCAAGACCACACAAGCTTCCTAGTCAGTAAAAGACCGCCATTAAAGTGGTTACCCTCAGTGGCAACCTTGCCGGGACCCCTCTCACTTCCAAGAGCTTTCTCTATATCCTCACTTAATAAAATTTTTATCACTTTATTCACTCTTTGTCCACAAGGTTCATTCTTCGACTCCATGAGACAAGAGCCTAGCTCTCTCATATCATTAAGACCCTTATTCAGGGCCAATCTACTCTTGTTTTATACATGATCCTACAATCTCAGATGTTAGTTTTTCTGAAGACATTGAAGATGGATGCTTTTTGTAGAGGATAAAGAACCAGCTCCAAGTTCACAAATATATTGCAAAAGTTTGTGTACATATCTTTGTATAGACATTGAAAGAAAATCTAAAGCATATCATTCAAATGCTGTAGGCTAAGTTTTCTTATTTGCAAAGTGAGTAACAGAAGATAACTCAGTCCCTTCAAGGACTAAAATATTCAATTACTGAGTATGTACTATGGATAAGCTGTTTTTTAAGCCATGGCAATTTTTCTATGTAATGCACTAAAAATATGAGGGGGAATCATTATCAAATGAACTATAATATACTGTTAAAATAAGAACACATTATTTTAATATAAGAACTGAAGTAGAGGAGCATGCAACTAAAATTTACTATTAATATTTAACAAATATTAATTAGTGACAGTTGTAAAGTAACTATTTAAAGAATATAATCAAGCACAGGTGTTTAGGTAAATTCAATAATACAAATCAAGAAGACTCTTTAAAAAACTTAATGAAAATACAACTGTCCTGGAGGAAATATTATTATGAAAACAGTGTATTTTCATGCCCTAACATTATATTACATGTTTTAAGGGCACCAATAATTCATAACTCATCCCATTTTTTGTGGCTTTTCTTTTTTTTACATTTGTTTTTATTTAAGTTCAATTTGCCAACATATCATATAACACCCAGTGCTCATCCCATCAAGTGCCCTCCTCAGTGCCCGTCACCCAGTTACCCCATCCTCCTACTCACCTCCCCTTCTGCAACCCTTTGTTTGTTTCCCAGAGTTAAGAGTCTCTCAGGGTCATACCCATCCCATTTAAATGTAAGTCAGTCTCTACACATTTCTATTTAAGTTCAAGTTTGTAAATAAAATCAAGATGGCCTGACAGACTTTTTTTTCTCTATGAACTATTCACCCAGCACTAATTTAAAGCCAAACCACACTTAAAATTACCATTTATTTATAAAATGGGTACTTGAGGTGTGTAGAAATGAAAACCACTCTATTTTCCAATTACATCTGTAAGCTGTTCCTCCTTAGACCACAGTCAAGTGTTCAATGAATTTTTATTACTCAAAGAAACATTTAGAAAACTACTAAATTCTTTGTCTCCAATGGTATTTTTAAAGCCAGTTCAACATGAAGGCTTTATCATTTCTTTGGTGTATTTGTGTACCTATCTGAGGAATCCTAAATGTTAACAAAGGACTTTCAAAAGTAAACCTAGAAATAAAGTAATTTTGGTAGTAAAATATTAAACTGGTAGAAATCAGAAAGTATGTAGCTATCTAAACATGTACAGAAAACCAGGACTGCTATCCTCCCGTGAAACATGAGTGGACATATACAATTCATATTCCTATCATAATACCTGCAATCCTGCTCTAATAATAATAATCCACAGTGAGGACAGCTGGAAATCATTCAAGGATGTAGTTTTTAACAGAATTAATATTGGTAGGTTACCAGTAAGTTGTATCACTGTACATTAGGCAAAAATTGTCATTAGTGAATATTGCCTTTTCCTTCTCTTTGATACTGAGAATAGTTCTTAAAATTGCTTAAGTATTTTCATATGTATCTTCTTGACCACAATAAATCTATAACTCTTTCTAGATTAACAAAATTTGAAAATCCATGTCCTGGCTGGGATCTGTATCATGATAATTAGTCTACCAAAGAGAATACCCTAGGTGATGCTAAAGTAAAGTAGTTTTATAGAGTTAGATTCACCAACAAAGAAAATATATAAATGATTAAAGACATTTTAAATAGACCAGCCTTAAATGGTCTGACACCTTTAAATGCACAAAGAAATTATTAACTAGAAACTCACATAATTTCATAACTGTAAAATCTCATTCTCAGTAGAGAGAAATAGGATTGTAAGATTTTCTACCATTTTACAAAATTCTACCTAAGTGGACAAAGCTATAATAGGTCTTTTCAAAGACATGCTGAGAAAAATGCCTTTAAATAGTAAAGATAATTTTTTTTCCAAAACAACTGGAAAATATAATTAGTGTTGCATTAGCTATCTAACAAATGGAAAGAATATCTAAATAATATAGAAACAATACATTATACCTTCTAATACATTATACTTTTTGCAAAATTGATACAGTTTTAGTGGATTTCCAACAGGGATAAATACAAAAGACAAAACTGATCTTTGATTATCATACTATTAGGTAGCCTAATCAAATGACAAACATTAGTCCATAATATGATTTGCAATTTAATATAGACTTTTTAAATCTGCATTGCTTTATGGCAAAGTAACAATATTATAAAAACACAGTGGTTTGAAAAGGCAATTATGTTGGAAGTCTGGTCTAGGCTAGAAACTCTGGTCTACTTCTACCACTGAAAACTTGAAATAGCATGATGAAATTATTTTTAAAAATTATCTTAGCATTTGCAATAAATTTTGACAAAAGGAATTTCACAAACATTCTTGTTTTGAAACATATACATCTACATACTTAATTCAGAAAACTACCCTTATATCTCCAAGCCTACCTCAGTCCTGAGCAATCGATGGCTGTCAGAAATAATAATAGTATGCTAGTTTTCAATGGTATTGAAAATACTCTTTCCCTAGTGCTACGTCTTCTGGACATAAGCAAGTAAGGTCATTAGTCATAAATTTTCCTCTCGTTTTCTTGTATAGACAGTAAAAATAACCTTTTATTTATTCAAAGTACTTCAATGGGTAATTCAAATAAATACACAGGGCACCTGAATGGCTCAGTTGGTTAAGCATCTTCCTTCAGCTCAGACCATGATCCCAGGGTCCCTCCTCGCTGAGCAGGGAGCCTGATTCTCCCTCTCCCTCTGCCTGCCACTCCCCCTGCTTGTGCTCTCTCTCAATCAAATAAATAAATAAAATCTTTTTTAAAAAATAAAATACATGATACACTCTGGAAGAGTTTTCTTTCTTAATTTATGTACTTTCAAATTTGTCTCTTGATTATGTCAAGTTTGGTTTCTGTTTCCTCATCTGAAATAATAAAAAGCTAGAATAAGTCTTTTCAAATTCTTTCAGCTTTAAAATTCTATTATTTTGCACTTATAGTTTCTTACAGAGTGCTCTGTATTGCTTATAGAAATGGATAAATACTTGCAAACTCTAAAATAATCTTTCTTATGACAATTAAAGGCATTTCTAAGAAGCAAAAGCTATTTTGTGATTAAAAAGTGGGCAGATAAAAAAAAAAGTGGGCAGAGGATTTGAATAGACATTTTTCCAAAGAAGGCATACAGATGAGCAACAGAAACTTGAAAAGATGCTTAGCATCACTAATCAGGAAATGCATATCGAAACAATAATGAGATATCGCTCACACCAGTCAGAATGGTTAGCATTAAAAAAAAATAGAAAGAAATAACAAGTGTTAGAGTGGATGTGGAAAGAAAGGAACCCTCCTGCACTGTTGGTGGGAATACAAACTGGTGCAACCACTGTGAAAAACAATAAGTTCCCCTCCAAAAAATAAAAATACCATAGAATCCAGTAATTCCACTACTGGGTATCTAACCAAAGAAAACAAAAACATGAATTCAAAAAGATATATCTACCCCTATGTTCACTGCAGCATTATTTACAAAAATAAGGTATGGAAGCAACCCAAATGTCTATCAATAAATGAATAGATAAAGAAGTTATGTTATTAGAATACAACAGACTATTACTCAGCCACAAAAAAGAATGAGATCTTGCCATTTGCAATAACATGGATGAACCCCTAGAGGATGTTATGCTAAGTAAAATAATTCAGTCAAGTAAAGAAAAATACCATATGATTTTATTTATATGTGGAATCTAAACAAACAAACAGAAACAGAAACAGACTCATAAGTGCAGAGAACAAACTGGTAGTTACCAGAGGGGATAAGGTTGGATAAATTGGCAAAATAGTTGAAAGGGATTAAGAGACACAAATGGCCAGTTATAAATAAGCAGATGAAAAATACAGCATAGAAAATGCAGTAAATAAAACTATATAACATTATGTATAACAGATGGTAACTATAGTTATGGTAGTGAGCACTGTGTATCATATAGAATAGTAAAATTAGAATATATAAAATTGTCAAATCTCTGTTGTGAACCTGAAACTAATATAACATTGTATACCAACTACACTTAATTTTTTTTAAAAAAAGCTGTACTGTGACTTACAAGATTGCAAAACCGAAAAGGTTTCAGATCTTCCAATTATGAATCTAGAGAAAAGCTCAATTATTTCTGAATTATCCCTATTTAAGAAAGTTTTAATATTGTCCAAAACAGATAAACTGAAACGTAACTGAATATGACAAGAATATATTCTCAGTACGAAGTTAAAACCAGGCTTCTTGCAGTTTAATGCCGAAAACACAACGGTAAAACCTTTGAAATAAGACATAGACTTCTACATGTAATTTTTCTGCACAGCCAAACAGCACAGTATTTTTTAGTCAGCTAGTACATTTTTATAAAATTGATATAGTTTTATGGATTTTCAAGATATAATATACATGTAACATATATATAACTTGTCTGCACAGCTAAAGGGAACAAGGATTTTTCAGCCAGCTCATGAACGTAGATGTCGCTGGAGAAAACCAAACCCTATGAAGTTAGGTCTTTCTAAATACCACCTATGAAAGATAATTCTTGCTGTGCTATCACCTCTGGAAAAACAGGTTTGTAAATTATCCATCATGTGTCAAAAATAAATCCCTCTCTAAATCACGGTTGTGTTCTCCTATTTGAATAAGAAAGTGCAATCCAAAAATCTGACAGGATAAATTGTCAACATGATCCTCTTGACAGCAATAACTTGACCCTCAAAAAAGAATCTGTTATTCTATGCGAGTCACACATTTGACACTTCACGAGATTTCAGATTCAAATTCCAAACATATAGCCTCATTATACCTTCTTTGCTCCCTGTTGGTGGCATTATCTGAACTACAATGAAGAAACTGACATCAGTGAAATAAATAAATAAGCAAGTCAATCTATGTTCAAAGAACGTATGATGGTTTTTGTGTGTGTGTGATAAAGTCCTCTGGTATAGAAAGCACTATGGGAATCTGCAGTAACGCATTCCTTACAACTCGGAAACTACCTCAGGTGTTTAACTACTGTGCTTCACCTGTCCTGAAAAGACTTTGTAGTGACAGGGAAAATGCACAAGGCTCAGATTTCAAAGGGAACACCTGTGTTACTATGCACACAGGCCAGATACTGAGAAAGCTGCATTACCTCCGGGCATTGCACTTATGAGGGTTTCCTGGAAGTTACAGAGATAAGAGGCAGATGTGCCAGTATTTTACTTAAAGCCCACTTTAAAACAAGGCCTTAAAACCTTAAGTAGCAACCTGTAATTTCAGGAACTGCCGCTTCATTTCTTTAAAATTGAAATATTATTGAAATGGAAACTTAATGTGTGGATAAACACACAAGATGATTTCAATTAAATCCACAGTTTGAATATTACACAGGGATACTGAACGTATAATGTATGGAAGAATGTCCTTGTGAGACAGCAGCCATTAACTGAACACAAGTCTTACACAGAAATGTCTATTGATTCATCTCATCTCACCGCCAATGCATAGTGCTTTCATGAAAATGTTGATTCTTGGGGCATCTGGGTGATTCAGTCAGTTAAGAAGCTGACTCTTGATTTTGGCTCAGGTCATACTTAGTTACTTAAACTTTATCCTTTCACCAAAGTCCTATTCACAATCTCTCTCCTTTTGGAAGTCATTCCAATTAAAATATTCCATTTATCACACTCTTCTTTGAACCTTCTTAAACACGTAATTTATCAGTTACTATATATTCCCCTTGATTTGTCTCCATTGTTTTGGGTCTTAATTCCCAAACTAGAATTCAAAACAAACAAACAAACCTGTGTCTCACGCTTTTTTGTGTGCTTTACATGGCACCTAATATAAAACATGGCATAAAATACATTGCCAGTATGTACTCATCAATTATCTCTTGTCCCACAACTGGCCTGGGAATGAGCAATAACTTAGATCAAAGACATATGACCTAAATTCTAAGCTTCAAATGTACATGTGTGACATAAACTCAGATGGAAGGGTATTCATAATGTACCTATGCTAAACAACAAAAGGTAAACCTCTGAAAAGCTGACCTGTTGGACTATTTTTGTACATGTCATATCTTTATTTTAATTTTGTGATTAATCCAAAGTGATGATGCTTTCATTATTTTTATTGTCATTTAAGACTGAAGTAGTTAATCTTCAAGACTATGTTCCACATGTTTGAGGAGACTTTAGTATTTAAGGAAACCCTTTAGTAACTGAGAAAGTACCATTTATCAGCTCTCTAAGTCTCCATTTATAGCACTGGGTCAATTTGCAAGAATTAACACCTGTGTTTTAGTTTATTTATAGCTCATAAGTTTTAGGTAGATGCAAGATTGATCAGTAAGTCAAGCCTAGAAAAACAGATGATAGGAAAGATAACCTCTCATAGTAAATCACTCTACAGTATCTACCTATGCATTAGTTTATATTTTAATATTTCAACATAATGGGTTTTGAAAGTAAATATTAATTGCTTCTATTTATTGTACTTAGAGATGCTTCTCTACTTCTCAGAAAGTAATGGGTTAGCAAATGAAAAACTTCTTCATAGGCAGATTAGTAAAAGAAAAAGCTGATGGACACATAGAAACTGAGACTTATAATTTAACACCATAACTTTAATTTAAACCAAACACTAATACCAGAAACATTTAAATGAATATGTTTACATAGTTTTCATGAATATGCTATAGTAAGTTGTTCATTGTTCCTATAGTGAGAATATTGTTAACTCTTCACTAAGAATTCCTCTCCCAAGAATAAGTTGGTTTGTTTCCCAGCAGTCAATAAGAGCTGTGTACACAGTTCCCTGTTTTCCTTGGCTGCTGGGAAACTCAACACTAATTTAATAACCACAGCAATCAGGTTTTTAGGTGTCCTTTAGGAATATGCCTTTAGCTTTTTCTTCTTCAGTAACTGAACAATGACAAAGATGATGATTTTAAGAAATATGATTTTCAAAAGTCCTTATTTTGAAAATCTGAGAAAGACTATGTGTACAATATTCTTCATTTGTTTCCCTAAGCACCATTCTTTATGTCCCCAAAGGCTGAATTCTACATAGTAAGTCTCTTCAGGCTCTCTTAGCCTCTGGATTCCAATTGGATTTGGCTAAAGGGAGACACAAACACTAAGTCAGAGGGTGTGAGGTGAAATTAAGTCTGTATTACTCCCTCACCAACTCTATGCATCCCCTTGGAATTCTATGCCTCACTGTGATGGTGACAGTGTCCTGTCATACAGCCCTACTTCCAGGCAATAGTCCTGACCAGGCTGTGACATCACCATTCAAGCCTAGGTGACCCCTGTCTCTTATGGCCTAGCCATAATTCTGCATATAGATCTTCATTTTTTTTTTCTGGTGAACTCTTGTTATTGTGGCATTTGTTTCCTGCTAAAAAATAATATTTGAGAATTAGACTATCTCACAAAATTTATATTAGCAAACTGCCTAACATATTAGCCGATACCTATTAGACCTTAATAAATGTTATCTTATTCCCTCATTCCTTTAAGAATTTGCTAAATTTTCTATGATTTGCATAGCCTTTTAATGGAACATTGCTGATATCCATGTGACTAAGGAAGAAACTCAAATCCAATATTTTGAATGACTGAAAAACAAGATAATCATTGTCACCTAAAATCCCAATGAAAAAGTAAGTAATCCCCTTACAATTCAAATTTAACACAATATTAATTACACAAAGTTTAGAGTAAGTTATTCCCGGATTTGCTTTGAGTCTATTAACAAATAAACATTGAAACCTAAGATCTTTGTTCCTATTAAATTTCTAGGATGATAGTTCCACAGGAGCCCCCAGCTACCTCTGAAGTTTAGGTATATATGATACACAAAAATACATACAGGAATAATTTTAAAAGTGTTCACAAACCTCAAGTTTATAAATCCATTGTCATAACTTTCACTTGCAAAAATCAAATGAATACTGCCAAATTATGTCAAAGAAAATGTTTCTTTTTCTTTCTTTTTAGATATGAATGGAAAGATGAGTAGGGTTATGCCGCTCCAATCTGTTCCATTTACATTTGAACAAGGTTCTTTTCATCATACATAGAAAAAATACATCCCCAGATATCTCCATAATAGAAGCTTGCATCAGTTTTAACAGAGTGTGGCTACAATGTCCTTGCTTTCAAATCACCTGCACACATACTCTTGTATCAACCCCTTTGCTAAGAAGGTTCTCATCCTCCAAATGCTCTCTTCCAAACTCCCCACCACACAATAACTATAACATCTTCCAAATGCTATTTTAAAACATACCTCTTCTATGAAGCCCTTCCCGATTATGGCTTTATTCTGAAATTCTTTAAGGTTTATAGGCACTTTAAAACATATGAATTGTAACCACATTATGATTTACATCTTACAAATAGTTTTCTGGAAAAGCCTTTTTTTTTTAAGATTTTATCTATTTATTCATGAGAGACACAGAGAGAGAGGCAGAGACAAGGCAGAGGGAGAAGCAGGCTCCCTGCAGGGAGTCTGATGCAGAACTCGATCCCAGGACCCTGGGATCACGGCCCGAGCCAAAGGCAGATGCTAAAGAACTGAGCCACCCAGGTGTCCCATCTGGAAAAAGTCTTCATAGTCTGGTCCCTATATCTCCTGAAAGAGTCTCTGTACTTGCTGAGGGGTCTAAACATCCTCACTTCATGAGATAGAGTTGTCCATAAATCAATGTAACTCTCAAAGTCACTGAAATCCAGTGCCAATTTAGCCACCTGTCATACTTATTAAAGACTGACTTTATCTGACCAAAATGCAACTGCACTTAAAAATATAAAGTAAAACATAAGTATAATACTTCATTAAAAGGAATGTTTTTTCAATTTTAAGAACATTTTCTCGTCAGAATTAATCAAATTCAAAAAAAAGAATTAATCAAATTCTTTTACATTCTACCCATTTTAAAACTGTTGTTGAAAATCTAATCATTTTTTCATTTATTCATTTCAGTTTTACCCCTTCCAACTAGCATGAATTGAGCTTGGAGTATCTGTCAGCCACTCACCAGGGAAATGCAAAAATTCCTAAAGCACAGCCCCTTTACATAAAGGAATGGAAGGTTAGATAAAGAGTCAGGATGCAAATACCAGAAGCAGAGGCAAATACGAAATGCTACTGGAGTCCGGGAAGTGAGTGGGAATGCACCTAACTCTATATGGAAGGGTTTAGACAAAAGTAGATTCTTAAGGAAGAGGAGAGAAAGTCATTAGAGAGAAAACAAGGAGGTTATAAGCCAGCCTCACAGTGCTAAGGTGATCAGGTTTAGCAAGCTCTGTACAGCAAAAAAAAAAAAAAAAAAAAAAAACGCATATGGAATAATGGCATAGATGCTCCTGTGAAATGGTGATGCTTTTCGTTTAGTTTTCTGTGTTCACAGACTTCTTGCTGAACAGACCTCTCTGCTTTCTCTTTCTAGGCAGCAGTTCTGATGCTCAATCCAGAGCCACAGCTCCCCCAGTACTTCTAGGGCTCTGGTTTCTCTTCTCTGGACAACAGCTGATCTTACGATATACAGTCAATTATCCAGTTTTTCAGATACGGATCTGCCATGTCTTGAGGAAATGTAAGATGCATTTTTGTGTTTCAATCCCAGCACCTTTACTGGATTGCCCCCTTTGCAGGATTACCTTCTATTGTCTAAGGTACAACAATATATGTGGTAAAGTCTACGAACAGGAACTCTTGTGCTCATTCCTGGGTCTTATTCAATAGCTCATTATCCTTCTATCCAGTGGCACCTCCGTACTAGCCCAATTTGACATTCTACTTTCTTCCTCCTCACTCATATGCCCTCTTTATTTATCCTATCATTGACTGCACCTCTCTTGTCACCATCCCACAGAACTGTCCCATTAGTTAATTTTAAGATTTCATTTTCCACTTCTCCTCCAATTAGACTGATTTAAATATTAGGCAATGGGGAATTTTACCATTCAAATGTCTTCCTTATCTTTGGTAAGTTCTAGTAACCCACTACTCCAAGTCACATATTTGGATTGGTCCCATAATTTCATTTTTGGAATTCCCATATATCTGTATTTAGCATTCAGTTTGCAATCTGAACCCCAAACATACTATTTGGTCTGTATCTATATTTGATTAGGATTATGTAGTATCTGAACACTTTAAAACTCGAACTCCACTAACATGTCTTTAATCACCTCTTTCTTATATCCAGAAGCTGCCTTAGTCAATGTCTTCAAAGGTCAAGCGGGTGACATCACACAAAGTGGTTGGAAAAGAGTAATGGGACCTACAGCAAGTCAGAGCAGGAATCATTACTTTAAATGTCCCCATTTTTTGGAAACATTCTGACATACTTATATAGGAAACCTATCTATATCTGTCAGTTTTTAAACTTAAAGCATTATGAACCAAATGGACTGCAAACATCTCAAAGCATCCCAAACATTTGACTCCACATGGATCTTCATGCAATATGTCCAAAATTACCATTTTGTAATGTCCTATCCTCACACTCATCATTCCTGCCTTCTCCATCTCTGCTGATGATCTCATTTTATAATCTCACTGGGAAAAAACAGAAGCACCCATATGAAAATTCTCTTCTCTCTCTTCCTCATCAAATACACCAAACCGTGTATATTGAACCTACAGACTCAGTGCTTCCTGTTAAATAAATGAGGTGACTTTGTGGTTATATTTTCTCCCTTCCATTGCCAAGTATTTTCTCAACTTATTCATTCTCATTAATCTACAAATATACTCTTTAAAAAAAAATGGAAAAAAGTCCATATTCCCCTCTACCAATAGCTAGTTTCCCTTCTCTGATCTTCACAGCAACATCATCTTAAAGAGTTACTTGAGGTAATTTCTCTACTACCTCACCTTCCATCCTCTTCTTCCTACTTGAGTAAGACTTCCAGTCATACCCCACCACTGAAATTACTCTTACTGAGATCACCCACAACCTCCATGTTGGCAAAAACACTGTTGGCTTTTCTTCATTTTACCCAGCCTCTCAGCAATACTGAAACACTGACTTCTACCCTGATGAACTCTGTGCTTTCTGGGACACCAGGCTACCCTGTCTTTTCCTCCAATCTTGCTGACCACTTTTTCTCAGCTTTCTTTATTAGTTGCTCTTTTCTGTTCAACCTCTACATATTCCAGGACCTCAGGGCTCAATCCAAGGCATTCAACTCTTGTCCATAAAAATCTTCTCCTTGAATGATTCTGTTCAGTCAGTTAATGAATAACATCTACATAATTTCCACATTTTATCTCCAGTCCCACCTCCCTACTGACCATTAACATCCAAATAAAGATGACATTTGGCATCACAATGAAGCTTGACCAAGAAGAAACTCCAGATTTCATCATCACCTAGTCCTGTCTGCTTCTCAGAAAATGATTCTACCATCCACCAATACGCTTAAGTAAAACCTATGAACATTTCAGACTTCTCCTTTTCCTTCATCCTTCACATTAAAGCTATCAACCAAACCATTCACAATGCCATAAATCATATCTTGAAACCACCCACCTCTCTCCATCTTTACCACTATCACCCTAGTCCCAGTCACCATCCTATCACACCCAGAATATATCAAGGGCTTCCTAACTGTCTCTCTGCTTTCAGCCTTAGCTATCCTTCAGACCACTCTCCATAATGTGGTCAGGAATAATTTTTGAAGTGGAAACTGACCAGGGCAATTCCTTGCAAGGCATTCTCCAATGATTTCCATCTCATTCAGCATAAAATTCAAAAGTTTCCTCGCCTATAAGCCAAAAGGACTTCTGGTCCATGCTACCTCATTTTCTAACACCTTACCCATTATGGAATAAAATTCAGTCATACTAGCCTTCTTTGTGACCCCTGAAAAACCCCACTTAATTTTGGATTTAGAGACTTTGTGTCTCGTATTCCTTCTGCCTAGATTTCTGACTTTTGTTTAGCTGACTCCTTCTTGTAACTGAGCTCTCAGCTCAAGAGCCACCAACACAGGGAAGTCTTCCCCAACTACCCAACATGATTAGCTCCACCTTTATCCTTCTCTATCATTGATTCTCCTTATTTTCATTAAGTTGTTGAACTTTTTATACACTGATGTATTCTCCAGCATCAAGAACAGTGCCTGGCACAAAAATGCTCAATCAGTATTTGTTGAATTAAATGCTTTCTTTTTTTTTTTTTAAAGATTTATTTATTTATTTATGACAGAGAGAGAGAGAGAGAGAGAGAGAGAGAGAGAGAGAGAGAGAGAGATTGAGGCTGAGACACAGGCAGAGGGAGAAGCAGGCTCTGTGCAGGGAGCCCGATGTGGGACTCGATCCTGGGACTCCAGGATCGCGCCCTGGGCCAAAGGCAGGCGCCAAACAGCTGAGCCACCCAGGGATCCCCCGAATTAAATGCTTTCTAAAACACAAGGTTATCAATAACAAATTGCTTTAATCAATTTTAAAAGCTTTTCTGTAACTTATTAAAATTTTGCATGCAACAGACATACAGGAAAATAAGGAAACAGTTACTTAGACATATTGTAATACCTTCACTAGACAATTCATTACCACCTGAATTTGTACATTTTCGTCCAATGAACCAGTATTATATATATGTATGTATTATATATAACAATATGTAAGATATGTCAGTTTTAGAAATATTTGGTTTTAATTGAATTAGTAATGTAAAAATTATTAAAAACATGAGAATTTAAATTTTAAATCGCGTATAATTATTTGTATAAAATCTAAAAGGACTGTGTAAGAGGACACAGCTGAACAATAGCAAAGAATGTTCTTGAACTAAATGTCATTCAAAATTTATAATTTATAAATTATTAAAAATGATTATTTTTTTAATGAAGGCATTCAGTAAAAGTAAAAAAAAAATAATTACTTAAAGAAATTGCATTGTCCTATTACCATCATTGTAAATTTGGGATATGTTCCCTATTTGAGTTATGTCTTCTAAAACTAAGTTGAAAATTTTTGGTTAGAAAACAGTTAACACTGCAGATACCACCTGGCCCATAAAAAATGAAAGACACATGTTTGATGAATAAGTGAATGAACATGCATGCTTATTTTTTTCATCCCATTCTGCCCAGCTGCCCTTGAATCACTATGAACTTACCCAAACTGTTTTATCAGACTTTCAATGTGGCCTCCATATTGTTAAACTCAAACCTCCTCATTTTATTTAATCTTTAAAACCATCATCTAACAGAACTGATAATGATTTTTCCCTTTCTTCATTTAGCTTCCAGGATATCGTGCTCCCACATTTTTTGTTATTGTTATTGTTTTTTACTAATTTTTTATTCTCTTTGCTGTTTCTCCCCACCTCTCTTACCTCTACACTATAAAGTATATCTAGGGCTCACTTCTCAATAATCTCTATACTCACTTCCTTAATGATCTACCTCTCTTCATGGCTTTAAATACCATCTAAATGCTGATAAACTCTAATTTTATGTTCCAGATTAGATTATATCACTTTTGTCTAATTGCATACTTGACAAATTCACTTGGATATTTAAGCTAAATTTTAAGTTTATACGTCCAAAATTGAGCTCCAGCTTTCTCTACCAAAAGTTGATCTATCCACAGTCTTCCCTATCTTAAAAATATGGTAACTCCAATACTTCTAGTTCCTCAGGCAAAAACTATACAGCCATACACCATATCCAAAATCTGTTAACTCCAAAACGAAACAGAAACCTAATGATAACCCCCATGATAAAGAAATGGGTGATTACTGGACAAGAACTAGGCCACAGTCCTGTTCTGCTTCTCATGCTAAAGTTCTCATCTTCTGTTGTTAATAGAGGGAAAGAGAGAATAGACTGGCTTTTGGAAGAGGAGAGAAAACTATGTGGGAAAACAGCAGGCAGGCATCCTTATCCCAGGAAGTAAGGAGGCAGAGGTTGGTTACACCTCCTCTAATCTCTTGGAATTTGGTTGGCAAAATGGGTATCAAGTAACTGGGTGACTTCTGGGATCTCTCTAAACATTCTGGAAGCCACCAAGTTGAAAGACACAGAATCTTGCCCATTGATCTTTAAACCAGAATAGAAAATGACATCAATGGGACGCCTTGGTGGCTCAGCAGTTGAGCTCAGGGCGTGACCCCAGAATTCTGGGATGGATTCCGACATCAGGCTCCCTTCATGGAGACTGCTTCTCCCTCTGCCTATGTCTCTGCCTCTTTCTCTCTTTCTCTCTCTCTCTCTCTCACACGAATAAATAAAATCTTTTTTTTTTGAGATTTCCCCCCAAATCCTCTGATCATCTTAATCATTTTATTTTGAAAATGCTCATCTACTGTAAATACTCTACTGATTACTTTTTTCTAAGATTTTATTTCTTTATTCATGAGAGAGACAGAGAGAAGGCAGAGGAAGAAGCAGGTTCCTCACAGGGGACCCAATGTGGGACTCAATCCCCAAACTGGGATCACGTCCTGAGCTGAAGGCAGACACTCAACCACTGAGCCACCCAGGCATCCCAATAAATGAAATCTTTTTAAAAAATTTTTATTTATTTATTTATTTATTTATTTATTTATTTATTTACTTATTTTATTTTATTTTATTTTATTTTATTTTATTTATTTATGAGAGACACAGAGGGAGAGAGAGAGAGGCAGAGACACAGGCAGAAGGAGAAGCAGGCTTCATGCAGGGAGCCTGATGTGGGACTTGATCCCAGGTCTCCAGGATCACGCCCTGGGCTGAAGATGGTGCTAAACCGCTGAGCCACCCAGGCGTCCCGACAAATAAAATCTTAAAAAAAAAGAAGAAAGAAAAAAGAAACTGCCATCAATTTTCAAAAAAACTGGATTGAGTGGATTTAGATCTTGCGTCAGATGCAGAAACTCCCAGCCTACTGGCTGCCTGGCTCACCAAGGAAATTTCATTAGTCCAGCAACCAGGCTTCCTTGAATTTTTCAAGACTGATGTTATGATTACAAAGGAGTTTTGGTGTGTACTCACACTCTTGCCACTTCTCACCACCTTCATGTCCACCAGCTGGCAGTGTTAAGTTGATTACTGCAAGAGCTTTGTCTACCTGCTTAAACTTTTGCCCCACCTTCCACCACCCAACTTTTATTCCCAACAAAGCCAAGTGATTCTGATAAGTATAAGATTATAGTATTCCTCTGTTCAAACAGTTCAGATGGCTTCTTACTGCTCAGACTAAAAGTGAGTTTCTACAATGATCTGTATGTCCTTCTCAGTTAAATTTCTGATCTCATTTTCTACATTACTTCCCACCCTCACTCTGTGTCAACAACATGGGGCCCTTTGCTGGGTATGGTGATTTAGGGTCTTCACATCTATTCTAGGCAAGGAAGAATGTTTGTTGTGTTTACTTCTGGGTTCTAAAGGTGCCTGCCATATGGTAAACTGCTAAATGAAGCAATAAATAACAACAATTTTAAAATTTTGTGGCATTTTTTTGCTTTGAGTGTTCCATTCTCCTACTAAAACTACTTCTCTTTCCTTTCTGAGACCCTAGGTTTTCTTACATTTAAGGAGGCATCTTTACTCTCTCAGAACTCCAGCGTAATAACTAAATTACATAAAACTGGCCTGTAATGTCACTTTCTTCCTATCAGTATTACCATTTACAATGCAACTTCTGAAAAGAAAAATACATTATATGTAAGTATCATTGTCTTTAAAAAACAATAGCTATCTATTCAAATTAAGGTCCAGTTTCTATAATTATCTACTAAAGTATAGGAAAAAACAGTAACAAATAGACTTTACTTCCTGTATTAAACATAGCCATAGGAAAAAAATCTAAGTGACAAATCGGAACCAAGCTATTACAATATGCACCATGGATCAAAAGTACCAGTGGTTTTTTGGCTCAGAGACGGGATGCCTAGCAAAAGGAGAGGTATCCAGATGTATTTTGTTTTACATTTACAAAAGTGCTAAGCCAAAGTTCTGACCATAGTTTCACCCATATGTGAGGTGAGAACAAGCAGGCACAGCCACCAACCCTCCCAGCAGTATCTGTCAACGGTTCCCTAAAAGACATGGAAATAGATTTAATAGCGGAAAATGGCTTATATAATTGGCCCATGTGTCCCTTTTTAGGCAAAGTATCCTGGCTGCTAAAGCGCATTCTAGACTTAGGTACCCTTTGCATCACAGTGTATTACTTGGGATTTCAGTCATTCTATAGTGTTGTAGGGGGTCTATGTCAAAAATTTGTAGCAAGAGGTAAATATCCATTAACTCATTTTAGTATCTGAATTCCAGAACATTTGAATATATTTATTATTATCTCATTAGCTCCATATTATAGGATAATTATTAGTGGACCATAAATATTTTAAATATTGACTTATTTGAAACATTTATTCCCTCATCTCTAGCATTTCCAATTTCAGTGTATCTCCAGTGTTACTGATATCCTACCTTCCACAACTTTTATTTTAATTCCTCTTTCTTATCTGTCCTTATATTTATCTCATACATAATCTTTACTCTTCCATCCATCCCTTCATTCAACATATATTTATTGAACAATCAACAATATTCAATCAACGAGTATTTAGTGAGTAGTTCTATCCATCAGCCACAGGGTTATAAAAATAAATAAGGTATGATGCTTATCCTTCTAGGAATTTAAAGTCTTAAAAAGGAAAATAGACATGTAAATATTTAATTGCAACAAAATTTTGATACTACCAATACATTTGAATAAAATGCTTTAGGAGCATAGTAGAAAGGCAGAGGAATGCATGCACCAGTGACAGCTTTGCAGAAAGACAACAATTGAGCTTAGTCTTGAGTAAGACATTATGAGGAGACAGGAAATGCAGAAATTCTGGGCACAGAAGAAACTGATAAGCAAAGAGACAGAGGAAACACAACCATCCTTAAGAACAGTGAATAGATAAATGTGAACACAGATTTAGATATACACAAGGGAGCTGAGGGCCATGGGCAAAACTGACAGGATATACCTCCTTGTATACATTAATCAAGGTAAGCTTCAACTTGTGAGCATCCAGAAGTTAACAGAAGTGTCATGCAGCTGAGTAACCACTATTATAGAAGTGTTTGAGGAAAAAAAAGACTTAGTAACAATGAGGAAGGGGGACTCAAGTAAAAAGTAAAAATAAAGTAGGAACAAACTGGTATAGTCTGCTGGGTGAGAAGCTGTGGTACCAATCTTTAGGTGACATAATTAGCAAAGCTTAGGATGAAATGGAAGAGATGAATTCAAAAGACATTTCTGAGACAGAATCTACAGAGTTTGGCAAGTAATTGTATATTCATGTTTGCAAGTATATGTTATGTGAAAGTGGGAAGAATGAGAGTGTGGCAAGAGCTGGGGATAGGCCCAATTTTCTATTTTGTAAGATGTTTTGCTTTGATTTGCTTACAGAAGACTCAGCAAATGTTGTTGAGATCCACTAAGAATCCAGGAAAAGAAGCAGGATCACAGATAAGGGAGGAGGTGGTTCATTTTCTTTTCAGACACCTTAAGCCTAAACTAGTAGGCAGCAGGAAATATGAAAATGAAGCTCAAATATGAAAACGGAGCTCAATGAGATGACTGTTGGATGGAGATAAAGACTACGCTATGGACTAAATACCATCAATATATGGATAGTATTTAAAGTCAATGGAGTAGATATGGTCCTGTAGGAAGAGAGATGGCCAAAAGGAAAAACTTGAAAAACAAAGTTCCAAGAAACGAAGAAAAAAACATGTTGATGAAATAACTAGAAAAACAAAACAACCAAATGATAAGGTGAAAACCCATGGGAAAGGAAAGGCTTGAAAAAAGACAGTATGTGCAACAGTATCAGATGTCTTATTATAGATTGTGGTTTTATTCTTTACACCAGTTTTACTAACAAGAAAAGCAATGCCAAGTATGGTTGCTGGCTGTCTAAGTTCACATCCCAATAAGCAGCAGAGGCAAAGTGAACCCACTGCTACTGAGGTCCAAAGCTAGTATTTTTTCTTTTAAAAATCTATTGCCTCCTTAGCAACAAGAGTTCTAATTTCTCAATTTACCTAAAATCAAGTGTAAAAAAAATTAATAGGACTTCTTCATTTATGAACTTTTAAAAAGAAAGCCAATTAGGGAGCCTTTCCAATCATCACTGATTTCCATAATCAATAATTTATTTCTCCCCTTCCTTATCCTGCCACAAGTCTGTGTTTCTTCAACCTACTCTTCTTCTGGAAGGTTCCCTGGAACAGCACTTGTCAGTTTCTCTTCCTCGAGTTGAGATATGCCCTCCACTCTCTGCCATAATTTAGGGTCCGGATCACCTTCCAGGAACACCTATTAACCATCTTCCTCACTGATTAACTCTCACCATTAGGAATATTCCATTATTTTGGGCTCCTTTGGCATTATTCATACACTTTAGCAGAGAATTTTACAACGCTGTTTACTTGAGCATTTTCAAATGTATCTATTCTTTCTTCTAAATCAGCCTATAAGCTCTTCAATGGAAGATGTGGCTTTCCAGAGTCCATTTTTGACCCTATTATTTAAATGAGGATAAGAGTAGGGGTAGGTATTTGATGTTAATAAATGTGGATGTGGCTTGGCTGCCATAGGTTCCAGGATAAACAGTACACTAAATAAAGCACCAAGTGTGAATAAGGTAATTGGCTATTCACATTTTTAATGTGATATGGCAAATAGCATACAAGCAGACAAAGTCATGGCACCTATAGGGTATTGCGTATTTTACAGGAAATAGCTCTTTAAGCCAAATTTTAATTTTGTTTTCTCAGAATTAATACATTTTAAATAACTATTTAAATAAATATCATTTTCACAAGGTTGATCAACATCTGTACTTCTACTGCTATATATGTTAACAGTATTTCAAATAAAATAGAAGTGTTCTTTAAGACTTCCCCTTAAATGTGTATTCTAGAAAATGTGTTCCAGTATACTTGGGCAACGAAGTCCTTTGCAGCCCAGTTAATGGCCAAGACACAGTTCCAGTGCTAATAGTATCTAAGGGCAACACAACATAAACCCTGGCTGGTTTCTAAATCTACATTTCAAGGATAGAATGAAACCAGTGAAACTAAAAAGAAACTCATATAAACACCCCAGACTAGACATCATACAATAGGCAGTTATTTTCTTTGGATTTGTTTCTGTGAAAAACGAATCACTGAACTAACTTCTTTCATTATTTCCATATTACTTAAAACACACACAAATATTCTCAGATTTCTTTTTGTGGGTTCAAACTCCCAAGGTTTTCTTTATTTTAAGTAAAAAGCAACGGAACACCTATCCACATGGAATAAGCATATGGTGGCCTACTTGGAAAGGCTCCATAATTGGCTCTTTCTGTTTGAAAGCTCACAGTGAAGAACTCCTAGAATTTTTTACTTCGGACAAACATTTTAAAATATACAAAAAAGGGATCCCTGGGTGGCGCAGCAGTTTGGCGCCTGCCTTTGGCCCGGGGCGTGATCCTGGAGACCGGATCGAGTCCCACGTCGGGCTCCCGGTGCATGGAGCCTGCTTCTCCCTCTGCCTGTGTCTCTGCCCCCCCCCCCTCTGTGACTATCATAAATAAATAAATTTAAAAAAAAAATAAAAAAAAAATAAAATATACAAAAAGGAGAAATGTATCATAGCCTGCACAGAATCTTGAGAAGAGCTAACAATTTCCTTATGTATTTTATTTAAACAGTATGGGGAGACATAGAATTAACTATCAGTCTACAGTAACATTTACTAAGACCTTGCAATATGCCTGATAAACTTTACTACCTAGGTTATCTCCTTCAATCCCCACAACAACCCTCTGAGGTGAATATACATGCTAGACACAAGGGAATGGAAGTAGAGAGAAATTAAGTTTCCCTAAATCACACAGCTAATGCATATCAGTGCCAAAATTTAAACCTAGATCACCAGATTGCCAGGCCCCATTCTTAATCTCTCATGCATTTTCTTGAGTGCTACCTACTTTCTTCAGGGTAAATTGTTTTTCTAGTTAAAGTTAAAATAATATGCTAAATTTTGTAATGGGTAATGTGAATTTAGAACTTCCATATATCATGAAGGTTGCCTAGAAAATATCCATCAGCACTAATGTGAATGCAGAAGAAGAAAAACTAGAATGCATTAAAATTAGCTATACACTATAATGTATCCAAAGGAGAAATGTAATTCCCAATGTTTATTACACATGTGTTGCTATCACCAATGATTATTTATCTCAGTTTTTGCTAATACATTCCTAATTTTAGTATAATAGATATTTGAATTTTTTTCAAATTTTCAAGGTACAAATATATTAATGAGCTATATCCTAATAGCCTTTAAAAAGTGTGTGTGGTGCCTGGGTGACTCAGATGATTAAGCATCCGACTCTTGATTTCGGCTCAGGTCATGGTCTCAGGGTTGTGAGAGCTAGCATCTGGCTTTGCACTGGGCAGGGAACCTGCTTAGGATTCTCTCTCTGCCCCTCCCCGCCTCTCTAAAAAAAAAAAAAATTAAAATAATAATAATAAAATGTAAGTTTTATTATTGTTTGCTACTGTACTCTAAAAATAAATGAGATTATTAAGGATAAGTCACATATATATTTTGTAAACTTTGTCCAAGCTTGTTTTCACACGACAAAGTGCATCAATAAATCCACAAGAATAAATAAATCCACAAGAAAAAAAAAGTCATTTCCAAAGCACTCCTTAATATAAAGCAACCAGAAAAGTGTACAATTTACAAGGTAATTTACATACTGGTAAGCAGCAAGGATCTATTGGAAAGTTATCACCAATCCAGAAAACTGCTTCAAATTACTGGTCCCTGACTTTTCAGATCCACCATTCATAAGTTCCATCAGCTAGGAAGAGGAATTAGGAAGCAATTGGTTTTACTAACTCACTTAAAAGCAAATGTGTTAGCTGTTCAGCATTTCAGTATAGGAATCTTCCTGGTAAGAGTAGAATTCAGAGTTTTTAGTAGGAACATTGCATCTAAAGGTATTTAATTCTACTATGAAATTCAAAGAGCTCTTAGAATAGAGGGAACACTAATAAGAATATACAGAAGAAGATACTCCCCCCCAAAAAAAGTATTTTTTTAAATTTCATACAGGACTGGGATCCCTGGGTGGCGCAGCGGTTTGGCGCCTGCCTTTGGCCCAGGGCGCGATCCTGGAGACCCGGGATCGAATCCCATATCGGGCTCCCGGTGCATGGAGCCTGCTTCTCCTTCTCCCTCTGCCTGTGTCTCTGCCTCCCTCTCTCTCTCTCTCTCTGTGACTATCATGAAATAAAAATAAAATTAAAAAAAAAAGAATTAAATTTCATACAGGACAAATGGCAAAGATTAAATAACAGCATGAGGAAATTTAACCAGGAAGATTGAAAGCATTAATAAACATTTTTTGTACATACCATTTGAAAAATTTCCTTACCATATACTGCATATTAGATGCTGTTGGATACACCTGACTCCGTAATTTATTATGAAGGTCCAAGATACTCTGCATGTCATTGTCTGTGATGGCCCTCTTCCCTCTTTGCTTGGCCATCCACCACTCACCATCCTCATCCATGTACTTTTCCAAAAGTTTCTCCAATAAAGTAGCATTAGGAACCACCATGGCTGGAATTGCTCTAGCCATGAATAGCACTGTGGTCACTCTGAGCCACTCCTGCGCGGTACACTTCATAATGAATGATCTCAGGATTTCCCCGGGAAAATCTCCAAGACAGGCTCTTCCACTCCTTTTGGCTATAACGACATGCAGTGTGATTAAGGTGAAAATCTAGGCAGGTACTAACTTTCCAATAACAAAAGTAAAATAGCAGTTACAAAGGAAGTGTGCCAGATGGATTGGTTTACATAACGCCAACAAACGGACATGGGTTTTGGATTGGAGAGAAGTTATTTTTAAAATAACTTCTCTCCAATCCATTTTTCCTCCAGAGGTTTACCACAATGCATTATTTTCACCAAATAGACAACTGTATTTACCAAGATAACACGCAAGAAGCCAAGATAAATGGCAAAAGTAGCCCCAAAGAGTCAAAGCTTGAGATTCTATTTCTGAATGGAAAGGCTTTAAGTGGCTACATATTACATACATACAGCCTGCAAAGGGGGTATCATCCACCTTACAGCGTTTTCTATCAACCGAGAGGTCCAAATTTCGCTGTCTTAAGGTATTATTTTATACCAGAGTCCTAGCAGACACTCAGGATGTCCACAACATGCTGAAATTGAGGTGAATGTTTTGAAGGAGTAGAAAATGTCATTCATAGGTATATCCACGGGTATATGCATCTAGAGGGCCCATGGGAACTAATGCGAAAGAATGGCCTGGGAGGAAGTCTCCTCTTCCCCAGGCGCAGGGCAAGAAGAATTCAATCATAATTTCCTAGAAAGTGTGTGTCCAACCTGTGGCCCGCACCCGATAAAGCTAACAGGTAGCCAGTACCTCTAGCTCTTCCTCCCACGCGCTGCAGGCGCGCGCTCCCCACTTAACCCAAACGGAAAGCGCACGA